>NC_041393.1:232160742-232184307 GCF_002162155.2 Triticum dicoccoides
GTGGGCCCCTCGGGCGGCCAGCGACATACTTCTTCCTCCTATATATACGTACGTACCCCGAAAACATCCGGGAGCACCATGAAACACAATTTCCACCGCCGTAACCTTCTGTATCCGCGAGATCCCATCTTGGAGCCTTCGCCGACACTCTGCCGGAGGGGGAATCGACCACGGAGGGCCTCTACATCAACATCCTTGCCCCTCCGATGAGTTGTGAGTAGTTTACCACAGACCTACGGGTCCATAGTTATTAGCTAGATGGCTTCTTCTCTCTTTTTGGATCTCAATACAATGTTCTCCCCCTCTCTTGTGGAGATCTATTCGATGTAAACTCTTTTTGCGGTGTGTTTGTCGAGATCCGATGAATTGTGGGTTTATGATCAAGTTTATCTATGAATAATATTTGAATCTTCTCTGAATTCTTTTATGTATGATTGAGTTATCTTTGCAAGTCTCTTCAAATTATCAGTTTGGTTTGGCCTACTAGATTGATCTTTCTTGCCATGGGAGAAGTGCTTAGCTTTGGGTTCAATCTTGCGGTGTCCTTACCTAGTGAAAGAAAGGGTTGCAAGGCACGTATTGTATTGTTGCCATCGAGGATAACAAGATGGGGTTTATATCATATTTCTTGAGTTTATCCCTCTACATCATGTCATCTTGCTTAATGCGTTACTCTGTTCTTATGAACTTAATACTATAGATGCAGGCAGGAGTCAGTCAATGTGTGGAGTAATAGTAGTAGATGCAGGCAGGAGTTGGTTGTTATGGGCGTGATGCCTATATACATGATCATGCCTAGATAATCTCATAACTATGCGCTTTTCTATCAATTGCTCGACAGTAATTTGTTCACCCACCGTAATACTTATGCTATCTTGAGAGAAGCCACTAGTGAAACCTATGGCCCCCGGTTCTATCTCTTATCATATTTGCTTTCAATCTACTTTTATTTGCATCTTTACCTTTTGCATCTATATTATAAAATACCAAAAATATATTTATCTTATCATACTATCTTTATTAGATCTCACTTTCGCAAGTGGCCGTGAAGGGATTGACAACCCCTTTATTGCGTTGGTTGCGAGTTCTCAGTTTGTTTGTGTAGGTGCGTGTGACTTTTGAGGAGCCTCCTACTGGATTGATACCTTGGTTCTCAAAAACTGAGGGAAATACTTACGCTACTATTGCTGCATCACCCTCTCCTCTTCGAGGAAAACCAACGCAAGCTCGAGACATAGCAAGAAGGATTTCTGGCGCCGTTGCCGGGGAGGTCTTCGCTCAAGTCAAGACATACCAAGTAGCCATCACAAACGCATCTCCCTCGCATTTACATTATTTGCCATTTGCCTCTCGTTTTCCTCTCCCCCACTTCACCCTTTCCATTTTATTCGCCGTCTCTTTCCCAATCTCCTCCTCTCCTTTTCGCCCGCTTTCTTTCGCCTTGCCTTTGTTTGCCGCTATGTCTGAAATTGGGGAGATTATCGTCGATATGGACAATAATGATAACACAGAAAACCCCAAGGCTCCGGCCGATGAACCCCCTATCTTGCATACTAAAAAGTTTCGAATCGATAGTGGTAACATCATTGGCAAAGGTGTTATTCAAGATTTCTTTACTTGTGCCGGTGCTTTACCTTCCTTGGGTTGTTCTATTCTTCATAGAACTAGTAGTCTTGCGGATGCTATCGCTATGCTTGTAGTTGAACTTGAAAGACAATTTATGCATATGCATCCTTGCATACAAAGAATTTTCCTAGAATTCTCTAATATTGAGCATTCTTCTGTTAAGCATGCTGTTACTATCTTTTTGGCTCATGAGTTTAGATTTATCATAAGAGAGGCCAAAGAAATCTTTGTGCACTATAGGGTGGACGCTGGTCGTCCTCCCATAGAGGCGATCCTCTATGATCAAGAGGAATTTAGACGTTTTCAATCTTCGGACTATGTCGCTTTTAATGAAAACCTTAGAAAAAGGTTTCTACCAATGTCTTGGTTGATTGCATTAAGGAGCTTAATAATGGTTTTGCCCTTCGAAACAATGAGCTAGGATACTCTCTTGAGTATAGGCTCACAAGATTTTGCTAAAAGAATGCTTTTAGTGATGAAATAGTTGTGCACTATGAAGGGCCAAAGGAGGAACCCGTTCCTCCTGTGATTGATCTTGGGGACCTTTGTCCCACTAAATTTAGCCCTTTTGATTAATTTTGCTTGCCTCAAAGAAAACTTGCTGCCGAACGTAGAGAATATGAGATGAGCTTTCAAGATCTATCTTATTATTATGGTACTACTTAGATCTATCTTTGCTTTTATGCCTAGCTAGGGGCGTTAAACGATAGCGCTAGTTGGGAGGCAACCCAATTTTCTTTATGTTTTTTTGTTTTTGCTCCTGTTTAGTAATAAATATTGCATCTACCTTCTGTTTAGA
The DNA here is from genome assembly GCF_002162155.2 of Triticum dicoccoides. NCBI lineage: Eukaryota > Viridiplantae > Streptophyta > Magnoliopsida > Poales > Poaceae > Triticum > Triticum dicoccoides. The sequence continues at coordinate 232,163,168 of NC_041393.1, forward strand.
TGTGTTTTTATCTTTTAATTAGTGTTTGTGCCAAGTAGAACCTATAGGATAACCTACGATGATAGTTGATTTGATTCTGCTGAAAAACAGAAACTTTGCGCGCACGAATATAATTTTGTTAAATCACAGGAACGTGATTTTGCATTGATTCTTTTTGATACTGTTCAATAAACAAATTGTCCAGGACTTTCTATTTTGGTAGGATTTTTAGAGTTCCAGAAGTTTGTGTTAGTTACAGATTGCTAAAGACTATTCTGTTTTTGACAGATTCTGTTTTTCATGTGTTGTTTGCTTATTTCAATGCATATATGGCTAGTAAATTAGTTTATGAACCATAAAGAAGTTGGAATACAGTAGGTTTAACACCAAAATAAATAAAGAATGAGTTTGTTGCAGTACCTTATGTGGTGGTTTTGTTTTCTTTCACTAACGGAGCTTATAAGATTTCCTGTTGAGTTTTGTGTTGTGAAGTTTTCAAGTTTTGGGTAAAGCTTTTATGGACTATGGAATAAAGGGTGGCAAGAGACTAAGCTTGGGGATTCCCAAGGCACCCCAAGATATTCAAGAATAGCCAAAAGTCTAAGCTTGGGGATGCCCCGGGAAGGCATCCCCTCTTTCGTCTTCGTTCATTGTTAACTTTACTTGGAGCTATATTTTTATTCACCAGATGATATGTGTTTTGCTTGGAGCGTCGTTTATTATATTAGTCTTTGATTTTTAGTTTAACACAATCATCCTTGCTGTACACACCTTTTGGGAGAAGCCTATTTGATTAGAATTTGCTAGAATACTCTATGTGCTTCACTTATATCTTTTGAGCTTGATAGTTTTTGCTCTAGTGCTTCACTTATATCTTTTAGAGCACGGTGGTGTCTTAATTTTGAAGAAATTGCTAGTCTCTCATGCTTCATTTATATTATTTTGAGAGTATTTTAGAACAGCATGGTATTTGCTATGATCTTAAAGTTGGTCCTAGAACGATGAGCATCCAAGTTGGGTATAATAAAAACTATCGTAGAAAGTGAATTGGATGCTACGATCAACTTGATGCTTGATAATTGTTTTGAGATATGGAGGTAGTGATATTAAAGTCATGCTAGTTGGGTGATTATGGATTTAAAGAATGCTTGTGTTGAAGCTTGTGATTTCCGTAGCATGCACGTATGGTGAACCGCTTTGTGATGAAGTTGGAGCATAATTTTATTTATTGATTGTCTTCCTTATGAGTGGCGGTCGGGGATGAGCGATGGTCTTTTCCTACCAATCTATCCCCCTAGGAGCATGCGCGTAGTGCTTTGGTTTTTAATGACTTCTAAATTTTTGCAATAAGTACATGAGTTCTTTTGATTAATGTTGAGTCCATGGATTATACGCACCCTTTCACCCTTCCACCATTGCTAGACTCTCTTGTACCGTGCAATTTTCGCCGGCACCATATACCCACCATTTACCTTCCTCAAAACAGCCACCATACCTACCTATTATGGCATTTCCATAGCCATTCCGAGATATATTGCCATGCAACTTTCCACCGTTCCGTTCATATGACACGCATTACTTTTTTCATATTGCTTTTTGCATGATCATGTAGTTGACATTGTATTTGTGGCAAGGCCACCTTCATAATTTTCATACATGTCGCTCTTGATTCATTGCATATCCCGGTACATCGCCGGATGCATTCATATAGAGTCATATCTTGTTCTAGCTTTGAGTTGTAAAATCCATAAAAGTGTGATGATCTTCATTATTAGAGCATTGTCCCAGTGAGGAAAGGATGATGAAGACTATGATTCCCCCACAAGTCGGGATGAGACTTCGGACTTTACAAAAAAAAAGAGAAAGGCCAAAAAGAAAAAAAAGGTAGGCCAAAGAAAGAAAAAAAGGAAGAAAAGAAAAAATAAAAGAAAAAATAAAATGAGAGAAAAAGAGAGAAGGGACAATGCTACTATCTCTTTTTCCACACTTGTGCTTCAAAATAGCACCATGATCTTCATGTTAGAGAGTCTCATATGTTGTCACTTTCATATACTAGTGGGAATTTCATTATAGAACTTGGCTTGTATATTCCAATGATGGACTTCCTCAAAAGTGCTCTAGGTCTTCGTGAGCAAGCAAGTTGGATGCATCCCACTTAGTTTCTTTTGTTGAGCTTTCATATATTTATAGCTCTAGTGCATCCATTGCATAGCAATCCCTACTCACTCACATTGATATCTATTAATGGGCATCTCCATAGCCCGTTGATATGCCTAATTGATGTGATACTATCTTCTCCTTTTTTTTCTTCTCCACAACCACCATTCTGTTCCACATATAGTGCTATGTCCATGGCTCATGCTCATGTATTGCGTGAAAGTTGAAAAAGTTTGAGATTATTAAAGTATGAAACAATTGCTTGGCTTGTCATCGGGGTTGTGCATGATTAAATACTTTGTGTGATGAAGATAGAGCAACAACCAGACTATATGACTTTGTAGGGATAACTTTCTTTAGCCATGTTATTTTGAGAAGACATGATTACTTTGATTAATATGCTTGAAGTATTACTTTCTTATGTCAATATGAACTTTTATTTTGTATTCATTTGGATCTGAACATTCATGCCACAATAAAGAAAATTACATTATGAATTATGCTAGGTAGCATTCCACATCAAAAATTTCTTTTTTATCATTTACCTACTCAAGGACGAGCAGGAATTAAGCTTGGGGATGCTTGATACGTCTCCAACGTATCTATAATTTTTTATTGTTCCATGCTATTATATTACCCCCTTTGGATGTTTATGGGCTTTATTTTACACATTTATATCATTTTTGGGACTAACCTACTAACTGGAGGCCCAACCCATATTGCTGTTTTTTGCCTATTTTAGTATTTCGAAGAAAAGGAATATCAAACGGAGTCCAAACAGAATGAAACCTTCGGGAGCGTGATTTTTGGAAACGTGATCCAGAGAGCTTGCAGTGCAAGTCAAGAAGCTCCCGAGGATCCCACGAGATAGGGGGCCGTGCCCCCCCTGTAGGGCGCGCCCCCTGTCTCGTGGGCCCCTTGGGCGGCCACCGACGTACTTCTTCCTCCTATATATACCTACGTACCCCGAAAACATCCGAGAGCACCACGAAACACAATTTCCACCGTCGTAACCTTCTGTATCCACAAGATCCCATCTTGGAGCCTTCGCCGACACTCTGCTGGAGGGGGAATCGACCATGGAGGGCCTCTACATCAACATCCTTGCCCCTCCAATGAGTTGTGAGTAGTTTACCATAGACCTATGGGTCCATAGTTATTAGCTAGATGGCTTCTTCTCTCTTTTTGGATCTCAATACAATGTTCTCCCCCTCTCTTGTGGAGATCTATTCGATGTAAACTCTTTTTACGGTGTGTTTGTCGAGATCCGATGAATTGTGGGTTTATGATCAAGTTTATCTATGAATAATATTTGAATCTTCTTTGAATTCCTTTATGTATGATTGAGTTATCTTTGCAAGTCTCTTCGAATTATCAATTTGGTTTGGCCTACTAGATTGATCTTTCTTGCCATGGGAGAAGTGCTTAGCTTTGGGTTCAATCTTGCAGTGTCCTTACCCAGTGACAGAAAGGGTTGCAAGGCACGTATTGTATTGTTGCCATCGAGGATAACAAGATGGGTTTTATATCATATTGCTTGAGTTTATCCCTCTATATCATGTCATCTTGCTTAATGCGTTACTCTGTTCTTATGAATTTAATACTCTAGATGCAGGCAGGAGTCGGTCGATGTGTGGAGTAATAGTAGTAGATGCAGGCAGGAGTCGGTCTACTTGTTATGTACGTGATGCCTATACATGATCATGCCTAGATAATCTCATAACTATGCGCTTTTCTATCAATTGCTCGACAGTAATTTGTTCACCCACTGTAATAGTTATGCTATTTTGAGAGAAGCCACTAGTGAAACCTATGGCCCCCGGGTCTATCTCTTATCATATTTGCTTTCAATCTACTTTTATTTGCATCTTTACCTTTTGCATCTATATTATAAAATACCAAAAATATATTTATCTGATCATACTATCTTTATTAGAACTCACTTTCGCAAGTGGCCGTGAAGGGATTGACAACCTCTTTATTGCGTTGGTTGCGAGTTCTCAGTTTGTTTGTGTAGGTGCGTGGGACTTTTGAGGAGCCTCCTACTGGATTGATACCTTGGTTCTCAAAAACTGAGGGAAATACTTACGCTACTATTGCTGCATCACCCTCTCCTCTTCGAGGAAAACCAACGCAAGCTCAAGACGTAGCACATGCTGATACCAGGCGTGGGGAAGTTGTTTTCGGATCCGGGGTGTAGTCGGATGATCATAGAGGGGAATATCTAGAGATTCCCTTACACGCTCGAACTGTTCCCACACCATCCATCCTGGCCTACATAAGGGTGAATTTGCAAAGAAAATGCAAGAAGTGGTTTGGCGCCACAGAGCGGTTGAGCCGCAGTATGTGGCTTGTATTATCTTTTTCTGGAGTGTTTTTAATTAAGCTCCAGGCGAGCCGGGCTATCCTGCCGTGCAGTAGTTCGGACTCCTTTGGCGGTGTCCGAGAGCTTGGCCGTCGACTCGAGGTTTGGTTGGAAGGTGACATCCGTTGCTCCTGCTGTTAAAGCGGTGGTAGACTCTTCGGCAGTGAGGGGGAGTTCGGACCTGCCATTAACCATGATGACGCCCCGCGGACCGGGCATCTTTAATTTACGGTATGCATAATGTGGCACCGCGTTGAACCGAGCGAACGTGGTTCGTCCGAGCAGTGCCTGATGGTCACTGCGAAAGGGGACGATCTAGAAGACTAAATCTTCGGTACGGTGATTGTTCGGAGATCCGAAGACCACTTCCAGTGTGATTGAGCCCGTGCAACATGCCTCTACCCCTGGTATGACACCTTCGAAGGTGGTTTTGGTGGGCTTGATCCTTGAGGGGTTGATGCCCATTTTGTGCACTGTATCCTGGTATAGCATGTTAAGGCTGCTACCTCCATCCATAAGGACTCGTGTGAGGTGGAATCCGTCAATGATGGGGTCGAGGACCAGTGCAGCCGAACCGCTGTGACGGATACTGGTAGGATGGTCCCTGCGATCGAAAGTGATCGGACAAGAGGGCCATGGGTTAAACTTTGGGTCGATTGTATAGACCTCCCTTAGTGCACGTTTCCACTTGGGAATGTGGCTTGCGCATATCGTATTCACCGTTTTCACCTGGGAAGGGAATTTCTTCTGTCCTCCTGTATTTGGTGATCAGGGCTCTTCATCGTCATCATCGCTTTGTGACCCCTTCCCCTTGTTTTCGGCATCTGACCTGCCGGCTTGTCTGAAGACCCAGCATTCTCTATTGGTGTGGTTGGCTGGTGTTCCTGGGGTGCCATGAATTTGGCATGGACGGTCGAGTATGCGGTCCAAACTGGACGGGCCTGAACTATTTTTGTTGAATGGCTTCTTCCGCTGACCGGACTTGGAGCCACTGAATCCGGCATTGACTGACGTGTCTTCGGCACTATCACCGTTTTTGCGGCGCTTGTGTTTGTTGCGCCGTAGTTTGTCGTTGCTATCCTTGGCTTTCAATGTGCCAGGATTGTTTACTGTGTTGTTGCTACATGCCAACCAACTATCCTCGCCCACGTAGAAGCGGGTCATGAGTGTTGTGAGGGCTGCCATGGACTTTGGCTTTTCTTGGTCGAGATGTCGGGCAAGCCACTCATCACGGATGTTATGCTTGAAGGCCACTAGGGCTTCGGCATCCGGACAGTCGATAGTTTGGTTCTTTTTGGTTAGGAACCGGGTCCAAAATTTCCTGGCTGACTCTCCTGGCTGTTGGGACTTAGATCATCAGCATCCGGTGGTCGCACATAAGTGCCCTAGAAGTTGTCAAGGAATGCGTCTGTCAGGTTCTCCCAACTCCCGATGGAGTTTGCCGGCAAGCTATTCAGCCAATGCCGAGCCGGTTCCTTGAGTTTTAGTGGGAGGTACTTGATAGCGTGTAGATCATCTCCGCAGGCCATGTGAATATGGAGGAAAAAAATCTTCTATCCATACCGCGGGGTCTGTGGTACCATCGTATGATTCAATGTTCACGGGTTTAAACCCTTCTGGGAATTCGTGATCCATTACTTCATCAGTGAAGCATAGGGGATGTGCGGCGCCTCTGTGCCGGGCTTCATTGTGTTTGGCCCGGCCAGATTTGTTAGTGTGTCCGGCGTGATCCGTAGATTGATCTTGACTGTCCTGCTTTGCTTTTCCATTTGTCTCACAGGTCATGCGTGGAGCCCCGGGCCTTAGTGTTACTGTTTGTTTGGTGCAGGGGTGCGGGCTGGACTTCGGGCTGGTACGCCGCTTTGTCGCGGCCACGGGGTGGCCGATCAGACGCATCATGCGCTGGTAGCGTGGGCTTTAAAGCCTCCTCCCCGAGTTGAGGTAGCAACCTGCGCTTTGGGTAGCTTTTGCTAGGGGCGCTCGAGTCCGTATTCCTCGATAGCCAGGACCTCGGTCCATCTATCAGTTAGCAGATCTTGATCAGCTTGAAGTTGTTGCTGCTTTTTCTTCAGGCTTTTTGAAGTGGCTATAAGCCAACGCTTGAAGCACTCCTGCTCGACGGGATCCTCAGGCACGATGAATTCTTCGTCGCCAAGGCTCACTTCGTCTTCGGAGAGAGGCATGCAAATTATCGTCCTCTGATTCTCCATCTGTCACTTGTTCCTTAGGGCTAGCTTGTCCATCCTCTTGCTCGGCCTGCTCGAAGCCTGGCTGGGCAGGATTGTTTTCGTCTTCGACACCATCCGGATTGTTATCTCTTGTGCCGGTATCGCTATTTTTTGCTATGGCGGGGCTTGGAGCGGCGCCTATAACGCCGGTGCTTAGATTGCTTCTCCGAGGGGTTACCGTCCGTTGCCTCATTGCCATTGCTTTCTTTGGGGGTATCCACCATACATACATACATATATATATATATATATATATATATATATATATATATATATCATATGATGAGGTGGCTGTCTAGCGCCCTATAGGCGGTGGTTCCTGTTCTTCTCCTGCATCGTCGTCCATACCGTCAATGTCTTCGAAGTTGAAGTCAAGCACGTCGTTTAAGTCATCGACAGTGGCTATTAAGTGGGTGGTGGGTGGGGAACGAATTTCTTCATAATCCGCTTCCCCCTCGAGCCGGACATAGTTCGGCCAAGAATCTCCCGACAAGGAAAGAGACCTTAATGAATTTAGCACATCGCCCAAGGGCGAGTGCTGAAAAATATCTGCGGCGGTGAACTCCATGATAGGCATGGGTGTGCGTGGTTCAGATCCTGTAGCCGGAAACGAGTCCAAGGGTCCGATGACACCATCCTCGCCAGAGGTGGGATCAGTGTTCGGCTCCAACGCCGATGAGTGTGCGACCTCCATGGCGGGGTCTATCCACCTATCCTCGGGAGGCACGATCTGCTCCGGATTGATTCCCGGTGCCACCACAGGCGCGATCTCCCGAACACTGTCTGATGGCAGATCAAAGTCATGCCCGTCGTGACCGTTCAGCGCTCCTGACATGGGCTCGAATCCGTCGGAGATCAAGTCTCCGCGGATGTCGACAGTATAGTTCAAGCTTCCAAACCTGACCTGATGGCCAGGGGCGTAGCTATCAATCTGCTCCAGATGACCAAGCGAGTTGGCCCGCAGCATGAAGCCGCCGAATACGAAGATTTGTCCGGGAAGGGAAACCTCCCCCTGGACCGCATCATTGAAGATGATTGAAGGAGCCATCAAGCCTTACCACGATGACACAGTGGAACTCTCAATGAAAGCACCAATGTAAGTGTCAAAACCGACGGATCACGGGTAGGGGGTCCCGAACTGTGCGTCTAAGGCTAATGGTAACAGGAGGCAGGGGACCCGATGTTTTACCCAGGTTCGGGTCGTCTCGATGGAGGCAATACCCTACTTCCTGCTTGATTGATCTTGATGACATTAGCATTACAAGAGTTGATCTACCACGAGATCATAGAGGCTAAACCCTAGAAGCTAGCCTATGATTATGATTGTTCTCTATGGACTAAACCCTCCGGTTTATATAGACACCGGAGGGGGCTAGGGTTACATAGAGTCGGTTACAGAGAAGGAAATCTACATATCTGAATTGCCAAGCTTGCCTTCCACGCAAAGGAGAGTCCCCATCCGGACACGGGACAAAGTCTTCAATCTTGTATCTTCATAGTCCAACAGTCCGGCCAAAGTATATAGTCTGGCTGTCCGAGGACCCCTTAATCCAGGACTCCCTCAGCTTCCACCTCACGACAAGGTGAACCAAGAGTTGATACGGAAGCATCCACAAGTGGGACACACCAAGATGAAGAAAACGAGGAAGTACACCAAGATGAATGTCAACAACCTCCTTCTCCGCCACGACAAGAAAACGGCAACGTCAACAATGAAGAAGGCCAAGAAGAAGAAGGAGATGATGAAGAAGATGTTCCACCCCAACCAAAAGAAAAGCTCTCACGAGTTCGAGCAAGAGTTTCTAAAGACCATCCTGTCGAGCAAATCTACAATGATATCCAAACCGGGAGAATCACTCGCTCAAAAACTCGTTTGGCTAACTTTTGTGAACATTATTCATTCATCTCTAGCATTGAACCTATGAAGGTTGAAGAAGCTTTGGAAGATCCGGATTGGATAAACGCCATGCATGAAGAGCTACACAACTTTGAGAGAAACAAAGTTTGGACATTGGTTAAGAAGCCCGACAACAACCACAACATCATCGGTACCAAATGGGTGTTCCGCAACAAGCAAGATGAAGATGGACAAGTAGTTCGCAACAAAGCACGTCTCGTCGCCCAAGGCTACACTCAAGTCGAAGGTATGGACTAAGGTGAGACATATGCCCCCGTTGCTAGACTTGAGTCCATTCGCATCTTACTTGCCTATGCTAATCACCATGATATCACCTTGTACCAAATGGACATTAAAAGTGCTTTTCTAAATGGTGAAATAGAGGAGGAAGTTTACGTTAAGCAACCTCCCGGATTTGTCAATCCGAAGAAACCTAATCATGTTTACAAACTTCACAAAGCTCTTTATGGTCTTAAACAAGCTCCTAGAGCGTGGTACAAATGCTTGACCAAGTTCCTTATTGAAAAAGGCTTTGGAATTGGAAAAATTGATTCTACTCTTTTTACTAAAAGGGTTAATGGAGAACTATTTGTGTGCCAAATCTATGTTGATGATATTATATTTGGTTCGACTAACCCTCACTTTAGTGAGAAGTTTGGAAAGCTAATGTCGGAGAAGTTTGAGATGTCTATGATGAGTGAACTTAAATTCTTTCTCGGTTTGCAAATCAAGAAAACTAAGGAAGGTACCTTTGTCTCTCAAACAAAGTACACCAAGGACTTATTCAAGAAGTTCAATATGCAAGAATGCAAAGGTATGACTACACCCATGCCTACTAGTGGACATCTTGATTTGATCAAAGATGGTGAACCGGTTGATCAAAAGGTTTACCGATCCATGATTGGTTCGTTGTTATATTTATGTGTCTCTCGTCCCGATATTATGCTAAGTGTGTGCATGTGTACACGATATCAAGCGGCCCCTAAAGAATGTCATCTTAAGGCTGTGAAAAGAATAGTGAGATACTTAATACACACACCAAATTTTGGCATTTGGTATCCTAAGAGGTCTTCTTTTGATCTTGTTGGTTACTCCGATTCGGACTATGTCGGAGACAAGGTTGATAGAAAGTCCACTTTGGGTACTTGTAAATTTCTTGGTATATCTCTTGTGTCTTGGTCCTCCAAGAAACAAAACTTGGTATCCTTATCCACCGGTGAAGCGGAATACATTGTCGCTGGTTCATGTTGTGCTCAATTACTTTGGATGACCCAAACTCTTAAGGATTATGGGATATATGTGAAACGTGTTCCATTGCTTTGTGACAATGAAAGTGCTATCAAGATTGCTCACAATCCCGTGCAACACTCTCGAACTAAGCATATTGAAGTTCGTCATCATTTCATTCGAGATCACGTTGCCAAGGGGGCATTAATCTTAAAAATGTTCGCACCGATAAGCAATTAGCGAATATATTCACCAAACCACTTGATGATAAAGTGTTTTGCAGGTTAAGAGGTGAATTGAACATCATTGATGCTTCAAACTTGGAGTATGAACTCCATTTGGATACATGCAAGGCATGAGCCTTTGACTAATTCTTGATATTTCTTTCATGATGCTATTCATATGTCTTGGATATATTTGCACCCTTGCATGCTATCTAACCCATGTAGGTACTTGGATGAATCTAAATCTATGAGATTGCAACTCACTCACATCTTGAGCAAATCTCTACATCACCAAGTCTCTACACAATGGTGGTTGAAGACAAGGAAGCACGAAACCCTTCAAACATATCCTTTGACAAATTCTACATTGAGCTTTATGATAGTAATTTTGGATACACAAGTGCTCTTCCTTGCAGGACTAACCCATGTAGGTAGATGAACTCAAATTCCAAGTGGAGCTCCCAACTCTTGATGAGCTACATCAACCTTGAGCAATCCACACAAGTTCAACTACATGATCACGGTCAACACCACCACCCAAGGTATGTTATTCAATCTTAGAGAAGCTTTACTCCAAGTCATGAGTCAAAGCAACTCAACGAGATGTGAATACATCAAGATGCTTAAACGAAAAATGGTAACCCCATTTTGAGCTTCAACGATGAGTATGACCTATGATCAAGTGATCTCACTTGACTCCTAAGTCAATATACTCTAACATAGGTGACTTTGTCGCCAACCAATTCTAGATGAAGTTCTCTTGTGTTCTTTTTTTTGCGCTCTTGCATTTGTCTCATGCATATTTGTTTCCCACTTCATCTAGATTTCTTTTCTGTTTCTTTTTGTTCTGCATTCCCTGCATTCAATTCCTTGAAAATCTTTCAGTTAATTCATTGCAAATCCTTGTGAGATCTTACTTGTCTAGTGAGTTGAGGTGACAAGTGTTTTCTCTGTGATGAACTCGGTCCCACTGGTCTGTTGTTTTCGGTCCAACCGAATTCTTTCGGTGCAACCGAAGCACACAACTCGGTGCCACCGATTTCACTACAGGAAAAACAGCTTGCCACTTGTTCTTGCATTCCTTTTGATCTAGCTCCACTCAATGATTCTTGTCCTCTACTAGCATCACATTCAACTTGCTGCTTTGTTCTGTGACTCAATGACCAAACCCATTTGAGACAAAAATCCAGAAGAATCCTTCTTGGAAATTGATGTCAAAGGGGGAGAGAGATATCACATCAAAGCTTAATCATTTCTATAGGGGGAGAAAATACTCAGGGGGAGAGAGTTCTTCAACAAGGAGACAGAAGTATCACTTCAGAAGACCCCAGATGCTTGGTGTTCAAGAGGAGAAAAGTCACATGTCTTTAAGAGGGGAAAGACATGTTCATATTTGATTGTTTACTTTAGCTCTGTTTTCTTTTCTTTGCTTTGATTTTCTGTTCCCTATCTTCTCCCAGTATCCCTTGCTAGATTCAGGGGGAGCAAGACATCTAAGGGAAGGAAAACCTTGAATTCATTGCACATATTTACCTTTGGGGACATGTCTATATCCTATGGGGTACTCAGTACTCACTCTCTACATGTCATCCCAGTCTTGGTACTCTTGTGGTTTCTTTTGTTTGCTCTGGCTAGTAGGTGTATCTGTGTTATCTAACCTTGTTTACGCAGGTTCATTCCTTCCTAAGCCAACTCAAGACCACAAGGTAAGTATATGCTTCACAGTCATGTGTATGAGGATTTCTTGCTGATGTACATACTGTTTGCAAGAAGGACTCATGAGCATGAAGGTACATTTCCTATATTCACATCATTTGCTCTGCATGCATATAGCCAAGATACATGTAACACTTTGCCTACTCTGTCATGCTTATGCATTCACATGCTCCTATATTCCATATTTACATGATTGCACACATGTAGGGTGAGTCTATGCATGTTACATGTCTTTCCAAAGCTTTACTTGTTATTCTCTATATCTTTATCTAAAGCTTTGATGTATGTTGTCATCAATTACCAAAAAGGGGGAGATTGAAAGCACAAGTGCTCCCTAGGTGATTTTGGTAATTAATGTCAACATATCTCTTGTTGGACTAATACTTTTACCTAGTATGTTTTAGATAAGTTCAACAATGGAGTGGCATGGACTAGAGTATGTGGAACCCCTTCAAGATGCTAAGGACAAAGGATTGGATCAAGCTCAAAGCACAAGACTCTACATTTTACTTTTAGTGATCCAAGATCACATTGAGTCCATAGGAAAGCCAATACTATTAAGAGGGGATGAGGTGTTGCTTAGTGGCTTGCTTGCTCAAAGTGCTTAGTGATATTCTCCAAAGCCCTCAACTACTTTATCACATCCACATATGTCCCAAACCAAAAGTCAAACTCGGTCCCACCGAATCTTTCTATCCGGCGCCACCGAGTTCTCTTGACATAGCCACTACCAGAAACCCTAATCAGGTCGGTCTCACCGATGGGATCTCGGTCTCACCGATGGGCTTGCAAACTCTCTGTTGCCTATTGTAATGATTTTGGTCTTACCGAGTTATGCAATCGGTCCCACCGAGTTTGCCTGGCCAACTCTCTGTTTCACTTATTACCCAAATCGGTCCCACCGAGTTTGTGTAATCGGTCAAACCGAGTTGAGGCTTTACCCTAACCCTAGCACATCGGTCATACCGAGTTGATCATGTCGGTCCCACCGAAATTCCTAACGGTCACATTATGAATTAAATCGGTTTGACCGAGTTTCACGATTCGGTCCCACCCAGTTTGGTAAATTGTGTGTAATAGTTAGATTTTGTGTGGAGGCTATATATACCCCTCCACCCACTCTTCATTCGTGGAGAGAGCCATCAGAACATGCCTACACTTCCAACATACATTTTCTGAGAGAGAACCACCTACACTTGTGTTGAGGTCAAGATATTCCATTCCTACCACATAAATCTTGATCTCTAGCCTTCCCCAAGTTGTTTTCCACTCAAATCTTCTTTCCACCAAATCCAAATCCTGTGAGAGAGAGTTGAGTGTTGGGGAGAATATCATTTGAAGCACAAGAGCAAGGAGTTCAACATCAACACACCATTTGTTACCTCTTGGAGAGTGGTGTCTCCTAGATTGACTAGGTGTCACTTGGGAGCCTCCATCAAGATTGTGGAGTTGAACCAAGGAGTTGTAAGGGCAAGGAGATTGCCTACTTCGTGAAGATCTACCCTAGTGAGGCAAGTCCTTCGTGGGCGACGGCCATGGTGGGATAGACAAGGTTGCTTCTTCGTGGACCCTTCGTGGGTGGAGCCCTCCGTGGACTCGTGCAACCGTTACCCTTCATGGGTTGAAGTCTCCATCAACGTGGTTGTATGATAGCACCACCTATCGGAACCACGGATAAAAAATATCCGTGTCTCCAAATTGCGTTTGCACACTCCAGTCCCATCCCTTTACATCTTGCAATTTGCATGCTTTACTTTCCGCTCCTCATATACTATTGTCGTGCTTGCTTGATATGTATTGTGAATGTCAAAACTTGTGCAAAACTCCACTTCAACTTAAAGAAATTAAAAACTGCAACTTTTCTTGCTTAGAGTCTATTCACCCCCCTCTAGACACCTCTTCTCGATCCTTTCAAGAACCCATCTAATAAGTCTTGGTTTGGCATCTTTCTTTTGCATAAGATATTTAATAGCAACATGATCAGTGTGAACAGTTACTTTAGAATCAACAATATAAGGTCTAAACTTATCACAAGCAAATACAACTACCAAAAATTCTTTTTCAGTAGTAGCATAATTTCTCTGGGCACTGTCTAGAGTTTTACTAGCATATTGAATAACATTTAGTTTCTTATCAACTCTTTGTCCTAGAACATCACCTACAACATAATCACTAGCATCACACATAATTTCAAAGGGTAAATTCCAATCAGGTGGCTGAACAATAGGTGCAGAAACCAAAGCTTTCTTAAGTATTTCAAATGCTTCTACACAATCATCATTGAAGACAAAAGGAATGTCTTTTTGTAACAGATTAGTTAGAGGCCTGGAGATTTTAGAGAAGTCCTTAATGAACCTCCTATAAAAACCGGCATGACCAAGGAAACTTCTTATAACTTTAATGTCCTTGGGACACGGCATCTTTTCAATAGCATCAACTTTAGCTTTATCAACCTCAATGCCTCTTTCAGAAATTTTATGCCCCAAGACAATGCCTTCATTAACCATAAACTGGCACTTCTCCCAATTCAAGACAAGATTAGTATCTTCGCATCTCTGCGAAACTCAATCAAGGTTGCTCAAGCAATCATCAAAAGAGGATCCATAAACAGAGAAATCATCCATGAAAACCTCAACAATCTTTTCACAAAAGTCAGAGAATATAGCCATCATGCATCTTTGAAAGGTAGCAGGTGCATTGCATAAACCAAAAGGCATACGTCTATAAGCAAAAGTACCGAAAGGGCAAGTAAAAGTGGTCTTTTCTTGATCCTCTTTTGACACAGGTATTTGAGAGAAACCAGAGTAACCATCTAGAAAGCAAAAATTTGTATGTTTGGATAATCTTTCTAGCATTTGATCAATAACAGGCAAAGGGTAATGATCCTTTTTAGTAGCTTTATTTAATTTGCGGAAATCAATTACCATCCTATAACCTGTAACAATTCTTTGCGGGATCAATTCATCTTTATCATTAGGAACTACAGTAATACCTCCCTTCTTAGGGACACAATGGACATGACTTACCCACTGACTATCAGCAACGGGATAGATTATACCTGCCTCCAGGAGCTTTAGTATTTCTTTTCTTACCACTTCTTTCATCTTAGGATTTAACCGTTGTTGGTGAGCAACAACTGGTTTGGTGTCTTTCTCCAATCGTATTTTGTGTTGGCATAGAATGGGACTAATGCCCTTAAGATCATCAAGAGTATATCCAATAGCAGCACGGTGCTTCTTCAGAGTTTTCAATAATTTCTCCTCTTACTGCTCTGAAAGGTTAGCACTAATAATAACAGGGTATATCTTCTTTTCATCAAGATAAGCATATTTAAGAGTATCAGGTAGTGGTTTAAGCTCAAACATGGGATCACCCTTGGGTGGAGGAGGATCCTCTAAGATTTCAATAGGCAAGTTGTGTTTCAAAATAGGTCCCTGTTTAAAGAATACTTCATCTATCTCCCTTCTTTCATTCATAAACATATCATTTTCATGGTCTAGCAAATATTGTTCTAAAGGATCATTAGGAGGCACGACAATAGAAGCAAGACCAATAATTTCATCCTTACTAGGCAATTCTTTATCATGGGGTTGTCTACGAAATTTAGCAAAATTAAACTCATGAGACATATCCCCCAAACCAATAGTAACAACATCCTTTTTGCAGTCTATCTTAGCATTAACAATATTCAAGAAGGGCCTACCAAATATAATGGGACAAAAGTCATCTTGTGGGGAACCAAGAACAAGAAAATCAGCAGGATATTTAACTTTCCCACACAAGACTTCAACATCTCTAACAATCCCAACTGGTGAAATACTATCTCTATTGGCAAGCTTAATTGTAACATCGATTTCTTCTATCTCAGCAGGTGCAATATCATGCATAATTTCTTTGTATAAGGAATGAGGTATTGCACTTGCACTAGCACCCATATCACATAAGCCATGATAACAATGATCTCCTATTTTAACAGAAATAACAGGCATGCCTACAATAGGTCTATGTTTATTTTTAGTATCGGGTCTAGCAATTCTAGCAACTTCATCACAGAAGTAAATAACATGCCCATCAATATTATCAGCCAAGAGATCTTTAACCATAGCAATACTAGGTTCAACTTTAATTTGCTCAGGTGGTGTAGGGGTTCTAGTATTACTCTTACGAACCATAGTTGAAGCTTTAGCATGATCCTTTATTCTAACAGGGAAAGGTGGTTTCTCAATATAGGTAGTAGGAACAATAGGATCATTATAAGTGATAGTCTTTTCTTCAACTTTAATAGGTGCAAGTACTTTTACTTCAACAGGAGGATTATATTTAAACCACTTCTCCTTAGGGAGGTCAACATGAGTAGCAAATGATTCACAGAAAGAAGCTACTATCTCAGAGTCAAGTCCATATTCAGTGCTAAATTCACGAAAAGCATCAGTATCCATAAAAGATTTAACACAATCAAACTTAGGTGTTATACCTGACTCCTACCTTCGTCGAGATCCCAATCTTCAGAGTTGCGTTTAATTATTTCCAATAAATCCCATCTGAATTCAATAGTCTTCATCATAAAGGAACCAGTACAAGAAGTATCGAGCATGGAGTGATTGTTGAGAGAAAGCCGAGCATAAAATTTTTGAATAATCATTTCTCTTGAGATCTCATGATTGGGGCATGAATATAACATTGACTTAAGCCTCCCCCAAGCTTGAGCGATGCTTTCTCTTCGCGAGGCCAAAATTTTTATATATAATTACGATCACGATGAACAAGATGCATAGGATAAAACTTCTAATGAAATTCCAATTTCAATCGGTTGTAGTTCCATGATCCCATATCATCACATAGCCTAAACCATGTCAATGCCTCTCCCTTCAAAAGATAAAGGGAAGACCTTCTTCTTGATAACATCTTCGGGCATACCTGCAAGCTTAAATAATCCACAAACTTCATCCACATAGATTAGGTGTAAATCGGGATGCAATGTTCCATCTCCTGTAAAAGGATTAGCTAGCGGTTTCTCAATCGTACCCGAAGGAATTTCAAAGTAAACATTTTTAGTAGGTTCAGTAGGTTGAGGAGCAACTCTTTGCTCTATTGGTCGGGGTGAAGATACCCCGAACAAGCCCCTCAAAGGATTATGTTCCATAGTAACAAGTGACAGTAAATTTCAGCACACTATATAAATTTTTCCTTACCAAGTTCCACTTACCAAAGGCGCTTCACTCCCCGGCAACGGTGCCAGAAAAGAGTCTTGATGACCCACAAGTGTAGGGGATCTATCATAGTCCTTTCGATAAGTAAGAGTATCAAAGCCAACGAGGAGCAGAAGGAAATGACAAGCGGTTTTCAGTAAGGTATTCTCTGCAAGCACTGAAATTATAGGTGACATATAGTTTTGTGATAAGGTAATTCGTAACGGGTAACAAGTAACAAAAGTAAATAAGGTGCAGCAAGATGGCCCAATCCTTTTTGTAGCAAAGGACAAGCCTGGACAAATTCTTATATGGAGGAAAACGCTCCCGAGGACACATGGGAATTATCGTCAAGCTAGTTTTCATCACACTCATATGATTCGCGTTCGTTACTTTGATAATTTTATTGTGGGTGGACCGGTGCTTGGGTACTGCCCTTTCTTGGACAAGCATCCCACTTATGATTAACCCCTATTGCAAGCATCCGCAACTACAAAAGAAGTATTAAGGTAAACCTAGCCATAGCATGAAACATATGGATCCAAATCAGCCCCTTACGAAGCAACGCATAAACTAGGGTTTAAGCTTCTGTCACTCTAGCAACCCATCATCTACTTATTACTTCCTAATGCCTTCCTCTAGGCCCAAACAATGGTGAAGTGTCATGTATTTGACGTTCACATAACACCACTAGAGGAGAGACAACATACATCTCATCAAAATATCGAACGAATACCAAATTCACATGACTACTTATAGCAAGACTTCTCCCATGTCCTCATGAACAAAGGTAACTACTCACAAATCATATTCATGTTCATAACCAGAGGGGTATTAATATGCATAAATAATCGTAACATATGATTTTCCACCGAATAAACCAACTAGCATCAACTACAAGGAGTAATCAACACTACTAGTGACCTACAGGTACCAATCTGAGGTTTTGAGACAAAGATTGGATACAAGAGATGAACTAGGGTTTTAGAGGAGATGGTGCCGGTGAAGATGTTGATGGAGATTCACCCCCTCCCGATGAGAGGATCGATGGTGATGATTTCCCCCTCCCAGAGGGATGTTTCCCCGGCAGAACAACTCCACCGGAGCCCTAGATTGGTTCCGCCAAGGTTCCTCCTCGTGGCGGCAGTGTCTCATCCCAAAAGCTTGCTTATGATTTTTTTTCCAGGGTAAAAGACTTCATATAGCAGAAGATGGCCACCGGAGGACTGCCACGGGGCCCACGAGGTAGGGGGCGCGCCCAGGGGGTAGGGCGCGCCCCCCACCCTCGTGGCCAGGGTGTGGGCCCCCTCTGGTACTTTCTTTGCCGAGTATTTTTTATTAATTCCAAAAATAACTTTCGTGGAGTTTCAGGACTTTTGGAGTTGTGCAAAATAGGTCTCTAATATTTGCTCCTTTTCCAGCCCAGAATTCCAGCTGCCGGCATTCTCCCTCTTCATGTAAACCTTGTAAAATAAGAGAGAATAGGCATAAGTATTGTGACATAACGTGTAATAACAGCCTATAATGCAATAAATATCGATATAAAAGCATGATGCAAAATGGACGTATCAATCTTATATATATATATTTGTATGTATGAATGAATTGATCTGGTGATCTTGATGTTTTAAGTTAGATATGTTATGGTTTGGTCAGATGGCCAAATCTTGTTGTTTTAGGTTTGATCTCTTAGGGTTTGGTGCCTAGATGGGCAAATCTTGATGTTTTAGGTTTTGGTCCTAGTTGCCACTTCAGGGTTGGTCGATAAGTAGCCACCCAAAGTGGACAAATTTGGGTGGCTTTAGGGTTGGTCGACAAGTTGCCCCCAAACTGACCAAATTTGGCCACTTCAGGGTTGGTCGACAACTAGCCACTTTTGGGGTTGGTCGACAACTAGCCACTTTTGGGGTTGGTCGACAAGTAGCCACCCAAAGTGGCCAAATTTGGCCACTTTGGGGTTGGTCGACAAGTTGCCCCCCAAAGTGACCAAATGTGGCCACTTTGGGGTTGGTCGACAACTAGCCACTTTTGGGGTTGGTCAACAAGTAGCCACCCAAAGTGGCCACTTTTGGGGTTGGTCGACAAGTAGCCACCCAAAGTGGCCAAATTTGGCCACTTTGGGGTTGGTCGACAAGTTGCCCCCCAAAGTGACCAAATTGACCTAATCATATCAATCAATTATCAACAAAACAAATCAATTGATCTACATAACAATGATCAGCATACGAAATAATCTCATATGAAACCATTCATAACCTAGGACATATCAAATCAAAATAGAGTTTGACAGCAGATAACTTAATTGTTCCAAGCAGTTCAAACACACACCACATAACTTAATTGTTCCAAGCAGTTCAAACACACACCACATAACTTAATTGTTCCAAGCAGTTCAAACACACACCACATAACTTAATTGTTCAAATGAAAACAGAGTTCACTGCAAATAACACAGATAGCAAGCATGCCTAACAAGTAAGTTCAAGGCATAAAGCAGAGTTGAGTGCAACACATTCAGTGGTTGCCACTGGCTGTGAAATACAAAGCAAATTTGCTTGGGGCCTTCCTCTTCCTCTTAGAACCAACATCATCTTGACCTGATGTTGATGCCGCCCTTGGAGCATTGAAACCTCTTGCAACTCTTGATGATCTGGTGTTCTTTGCTGGAGTTGATGCACTTGACCTGGTGTTGTTGGCTGGTGCTAAAGCAGGTGCTGGGTTCTTTATCTTTCTTGATCCACCTGTTGAAACTGCAGTACCAGATGTGGTTGCCCTTGTTGAAGCTGTTGCTGTTTCCTGCCCCTAATTGGTCCTGAAGCTGGAGCAGGACCTGAAGCTGGAGTTGGACCTGATGATGTGGACCTAGCTAGAGGTGGCCTGGTTGGTGCTGAAGTTGCTCGGCAGGATGCCCTGTTTTCCTACAATTAAAACAAGTTTCAGCTCACAAGATGTATGCATTAAAAAGAAGTAGCAGATTTTCCTTGGTGAATTGGCTTAGTTACCTGGTGATTGTTTTTCCTTGTCATAAACTTGGCCTTAAGACTGGCACCAGCAGCCTGTCCATCATCATCTCCATCATGAGCTTCTGAAATGTTCAAGTTACAACTTTGTTGTGTATCCAAATTAACTTCAAGAGGGTGGACCACTCCATCTTGTGACAAACTTAACACAAAACCAGGACCCCCCACTAGACTGCCTATTGGAATTTGTTCTTCACAAACATTGTGAGCCCTGTTACATTCAACATCTCTATCTTCATTTGCCTTGGAAACAATGATATCGAGCACTGTGAAATCTGAGTGGTCTATCATTTCTTCAACTGCATCTTGACTGTCCAGAAGCAATAAACCTTCCTGTCCAATCCCTTATTCTTTTACCCAGTACATGTAGTCATCTGAGCCATAGCCTTCAATCTCAGTAAGTGCTATCAAGTTTAGAAAAGTGATGTCTGAAACAGAAAACCTCCTTCCCATGTTATCTCTGCCCTGGAAATGCAGCCTAACCTCCCAAATTTCATCATCCAGTCTGCATTACATAATATGTTATTTGAAAAGCCCAACTAACTAAGTGTTTTTTGCTACAAAATTCAGTGCACACTAACTATAAAGTACAGTAAGGAATCTGAATCCAACAAATGCTTCTCTGAATCCATGTCACATCCCTAGTTCTGACAATGCCTAGTGCATGCATTAGAATGTTACATCATGTTTAAATTTCATTTAAACCTGAGATGGGGATTGACTAAGCCCTAGCACCAAATGAATTCCACTAGGGTCAAAATAAAACCTTTTTCATTGAACTCAAAATGTCCTCTAAAAATGTTCAACATTTCTGGTTTGAGGTGGAAGCATCTACCAAAAATGGTTTATATTTTTGCAGGACATATTTGGTCACTGAATTAAACCATATTGTATTTGACTTTGGGCATTTAAATACTATAAATAATTTAAATGTTCAAATAAATGTTGGAAATTGTTAGGGGTCACTGAAATAATTCAGAAAGCACCCATAACTGTTTCCAGGATTTTATAAAATGATTTGATATTTTAAATCAATCAAAAACAAATTGCAGAAAATAGAAAAGATAAAACAGAACAGAATTATAAGAGAGAGAGAGAAAGACCCGTACCTGGGCCACTTACCTGTAGCCGGCCCAGC
>NC_041393.1:232184618-232192672 GCF_002162155.2 Triticum dicoccoides
CACGCACTTCCCCTCGCCCCCTGCACCTCCCCTCTCTTCCCCTGGACCCCGTTCCCTCCTCTGCTTCCCTCCCTGCACGCGCCCGAGCGGAGCCCATCGCCGCCGACGCCGTTACCGGGGCCACAGCCACCCCCTCGCTCCCACTTTGCATCCCTGAGCTCCGCCCTGACCCCGTGAAGCTACACACGCGACGCACGCGACCAGAGGAGGCCGCAGTCGACCGGAGCATCGTCGTCTTCACCTCCGGTGCCCGGAGATCGACTCCACCGATTCGGCGCGTCCAGAGCTTCCCCGACTTCGTCGTCTCCTCCGCTAGCCCCTCCGTGAGCTCTCCTAGTTTCCCCTCTCTCCCCGTTGGTCTCCCGTGCAGTAGCCATGCTAGCCACCGTACCGAGCGCCGCCGTCTGCCATGGACGCCGGGCATGGCACTGACGTGCTGTCGCGGCCAGTCCGACGAGCCTAGCATGCTCCTAGCTGCCCCAGGAGTCCGCATAGCCCCCTCAGCCAGCCCCCTAGCGCTCCGTAACCTCGCTCCGCCCAAACCCGAGCTCCGGCAGCCGCCGCGGCCTCCACTCCGGCGAGCCCCGGCGTCCCCGCAGCCTCCCACCTACCCCATCAGATGCGGGAGAGCCCGGGCTACGCCCCGGTGCCCTCAGCGCGCGAATCCGATGCCCCTAGCGCAAGTCCGGCGTGCTCCGCCGTGCTCTGTGGTCACCGCCGGCCAAACTCCGGCGGGCCGATGTGGCCACTTAATTAGGGGCTAATCACCCTATGAGCCACTGCCATGTGGGCCCCTGCGCCTAATTAGGATTAGTATTTTTTCTGTTTAGTTTAACTAACCACATGGGCCCCACCCGTCAGCTTTGACCACGCTGACATGGACGTTGACCGACCCCACACGTCAGTATTGACCTGCTGACATGTCTGTTGACCTGACCCCACCTGTCAGTGAGCTAACAGCCCTGTGTCACTGACGTGTGGCCCCCACACGCCAGGTTTGACCTGGAGGCGCCCAGTTGACCTGCTGACGTCATGATGACGTCAGGCTGGCGCATTAATTCAATTGCTGGATTTTTTATAATTCAGGAAATTCCAGAAAATGCCTAAAACTTCAATAAATCATAGAAAATTAACCGTAACTCCAAATTAAATAATTTATATATGAAAAATTATCAGAAAAATTCAAGGAATCCATCTGTACCATTTTCATGCATGTTAGAACAACTTATAGATGCTGTTTAGCACAAATCATATAAAGGGCATTTAAATAATCACATATGGAGTTTGAATTTGAATCTTGTATTCAAACCAACTTCATTTAATCTGTTGCTAGTTGCATTAGCCCAAAACACATTCATTTTGCCATGTCATGATCATGCATCATATTGTGCATTGCATTGATTGTGTTTTTCTGTGTTGCCGGTATTTGTCCCCTCTCGATAGACGCGATATCGATGATGTGATCATTGACACTGATGAAGACTCAATGTTATCTTCAGAAGTGCCAGGCAAGCAAAACCCCCTTGTTCATTCTGATACAATCCCACCCTCTCGCTCCTGCTCTCCTTTACTGCATTAGGACAACAACGATTCATCTGTTACTTGCTGCGGTAGCTGAACCCCTTTATCCTTTGCATGACCTGTCATTGCCACAGTAAATAGATGAAACCCACTAGCATGAGTAGGAGTTGTTTGAGCCCTGATGTGCCTACTCATTCTTGCTTGTTTGTCATGCCTGCTACTGCTTAGAGTTGAGTCAGGTCTGATTCATCGGGGATGAATCAGAGGCGTGTGAACATGTCCTACTGTGTGTGAGCTAAGTGTGTGAACACGTTTTGGTAAAGGTAGCAGTGAGAGGCCATGTAGGAGTACATGGTGGGTTGTCTCATTGCAGCCGTCCTCAGGAACTGAGTTCTGTGTTTGTGATCCATGATTCAGCTGCTACCACGCATTGGGCCCGAAACCAATGGACCCTCTCGGCTTCTTGATCACCCTTGTCCTCTGTCCAGGAGTTGCAAGTAGTTTCTGGTGTTTGTAGTATGCTGGAGGCCGTGGGCAGCGCTGACCGTAGGGGTGGGCTGTGATGCGGTAGGCACGTGGCACGGTGTACCGGGCGCCCGTTTGGTGTCTCGGGAACCCTGTTCACATCGTTTGGGGCTGTGAGCGAAACTCTGGCCGGATCTCCTCATGGATGGAACCCGAATAGGCGATAAACCTGGACTAGAGACTTGAGTGTTTAGGCAGGCCGTGGCCGACACCCATGTTGGGCTTCCGCTTGAAGGTTGCCGAGTACATGTCGTGTAAACGGCGGTAAGTGGTGAGAGCGTGTGTGAAGAAGTACACCCCTGCAGGGTTAACATCATCTATTCGAATAGCCGTGTCCACGGTAAAGGACTTCTGGGTTGCTTATATCAGTTCATAGACAAGTGAAAGTGGATACTCTAAAATACGCAAGATAAGCGTGAGTGCTATGGATGGCGTTCTCGTAGGGAGACGGGAGCGGATCCATAGTGGTGTATTGATATGGTGAATATGTGGACTCGTGTGCGCCACCTCAAAAGAGTTACTTGCAGTCGTAGTTCAGGATAGCCACCGAGTCAAAGCTGGCTTGCTGCAGTCAAACTCCACCATCCCCTTTGTTGATAATGATGCATGTGTAGATAGATCTGATGTAAGTCTTGCTGGGTACATTTGTACTCACGTTTGCCTATTTTATGTTTTGCAGAGAGACTTCAGTCTCACTAGTAGTTCCGCTTGGACTTCGACGTTTAGCTTGATACCTCAGCTACGATCTTGTGCCCTCGACAGGATCTGATAGATAGTCAGGCTTCTCAGCCTTTTTCATTTATAGATGTCTGTACTCAGACATGATAGCTTCCGCGTGTGCTTTGATTTGTATGCTCTGATTGTTGGGTCATGAGACCCATGTTTGTAATATCGCGCTCCTCGGAGCCTATTGAATAAATTACTTGAGTCGTAGAGTCATGTTGTGATGCCATGTTGTATTTGCACATATCGAGCATATTGTGTGTATGTTATTGAAATGCTTGGTATGTGTGGGATCTGACCATCTAGTTGTTTATCTTTAGTAGCCTCTCTTACCGGGAAATGTCTCCTAGTGTTTCACTGAGCCATGGTAGCTTGCTACTGCTCCGGAACACTTAGGCTGGCCGGCATGTGTCCTTCTTCGTTCCTGTGTCTGTCCCTTCGGGGAAATGTCACGCGATGAATACCAGAGTCCTGTTAGCCCGCTATAGCCCGGTTCACCGGAGTCCTGCTAGCCCAGTGCTACAGCCTGGATTCACTCGCTGATGACCGACACGTTCGATGCTGGGTCATGGATGCCTGTCCCTGTAAGTTTGTGCCACTTTGGGTTTACGACTAGCCATGTCAGCCCGGGCTCCTTATCATATGGATGCTAGCGACACTGTCATATACGTGTGCCAAAAGGCGCAAACGGTCCCGGGCAAAGGTAAGGCGACACCCGTGGGAATACCGTGCGTGAGGCCGCAAAGTGATATGAGGTGTTACATGCTAGATCGATGTGGCATGGAGTCGGGGTCCTGACAGCGTTGGTATCAGAGCTTGACTGCCTGTAGGTTTACCGAGCCAAACTGGTCGAAGTTGAGTCTAGAAATTCTTTAGTTATATAAGGGAATTGATTGTGGGATGGAACGTAAGGCTCTTTTTACTCCTTATACCTCATGGCTTTCTGATCTGAGTCATCATCTTCTTTCCTACGGGGTTAAGAAACTAGGCTTTCTCTTCTTTCTATCAGGATCACGTCTTACTAATCAGTGGACTTATAAGATTGTTGGATTTAAGTCTCAGTTCAGTTTCTACTACTTCCGTATGTTAATTGTTGATCTCGAAACCTTGATATTGTGCTTCTGAGTGGTTATGCCACCATTTTTTGTGAATGTCTCAAATCTTTTCTGAGCATTTACAGCCGTTATGCTGTCCGAGTCATCCCAGGTTTCTAAGTAGTCTGATGCATTTGCAAATCCTTTCTTTCCGTTTCAATGTTCCCATGGGCCAGATTAACCACACTAATCAGTGGGTTGAGGTACTCCGTTACCTTGACATATATGTTGGAGGTATTATTATGACCCTAGGTGTCTTAGGGGATCATCTAGTAATTTAGCAATGTTTTGTGTTCCCAGTGTGAGATTCTGGCCTTTATTCTCGACGGCATTCCGTGATGCTACTTAGTAGTAGGTATTCTACTCCTGGGTTCTGAACCCGAGATTCACTCTACCTACTTCATGTTGATAGTAATTGCTAGTGCCTTTAGGATATTAGTAACCTTTGCGATAGTCCTTGAAGTCCGTGGTATCTTCTTCTTCCAAATACCATGAACTACTTATGGCAGATGTTTATTGGATCAAAAAAAAATCACAATTAGAGTACTCTTGAGGAGTTCTCCATTCATAAATCGTGACTCTGCCAGTTCTACCTTTCTGCATGGGTTATCCGGAAGAATTATGTTGAACTTGGTTCGACATACTAATCTATGCATCCACAACTCAGAAAGTTATATGTTCCTTTGAGTTGTCCCTCTTTAGTTGTCTACTGACCTTCGTCTATCAATTGATAGTCAAGATTATATGTGCATTCGTTCATCGATGCCTATTACTCTTGTGGTCTGTCAAGCCATTCTATTCCGGAATGACTAGGAGAAACAAACTCCGGTACCTCATCCATATCTAGGATTGTGTCAAAGCAATCATGCTCCGCAGATCAAAATGCCAGCCCAGCTTTTGATTCTGTTCTACCCTAAAGTATTACCATCTTTATGTCAGGATTTTCATGAGGATTGCACCGGCTCTTGTGAATTCTTGATGTAGTGATACTTCTCACCATCATTATTCATCCCTCGGTTCCGTGTTGTCGCAACTGGAATGCCGACAAATGAATCGTGATGTGTGAATTCAATACTCCTAGCAACCTTGTTGCTTGGTAGTTAATGGACAATAACCTCATTCTTAGCATGTTGATTTTTGAATCATCGCCCTAAGGTTGATTGTGCTACCTAGTCCTTATTTCCTGGTGCACTCTTTGATTGATGAGTTAGGATTTTGTCAAGTCCTCGCTCATTTGATCATATCATCTTGCCCTGAAAAGCAAGATTGTTCTCGAGCTTAGTAACATATCGGTGGTTCGTGATTTTCTGAAGATCTTCTCGGGAGTATTACCAGGTTGTCACCTGACCGCTATGTTGAGCTCGTGATCAAGTTGGTTTCTTGTAAACCACCCTTTCTCCAAGAATCGGTGTTAGATATCCCTGAGCTAGTTGGTTAAGCTAGACAACAACTTGGAGAGTTGGAAGATAAAAGCTTGCCTGACTTAGTTCGTTCCAAAGGGATATTCTTGTGTGGTGTGTGTAGAAGAAAGATGATATCTTCATCGATTGGTCCTTGTGATAAATTGTTGGATCTATTATCTTACCCAAACCTTTGATTGAGTATGGGCTATCGTCAAATCAAATCAGAACCAACGATATTCGTAATGATGTCTTACTCGTGGTTTTTCCTCGAGCATACACCATTTTATCTTTTGGATCTGACCAATGCTATCACTTGTTTACTTAACTATGGAATTTCTTTTAAAAGGAAACCCGGATGAATTGTTGTTGAGCCCATTGACAACGTCCTTATCTTCTCCATGATTTTGTTGAACATTAAGCTAGTGTTAGAAACTTTTGAAGACATTTTCTTCATGCTAGCTCATGAAGTATTTGTTTGATGAAAAGAGTGACTTCCTTTTATACACGTGCATTTGGTGAAAGTTGCCGCCGTGAATTTGAGAAAGTTAGTTTTGCTTCCTCTGGAATCATCCCAAGTCAGTCATGCATACGTGCGAAGTATTCTGTGGTCTGGAGATTTGCAACCTCCATTCTATATGTATATCCTAGCACACCAAGCCACTGATTGAGTTGTTCAAAGATAAAGGAGTCTGTCCAAGGTGAACTCTTTGGACTTCCACGCGTGGAGACTTCGATGTCATTAATGATGGTTCCCCTTCCTGAACTCGGTAGTGTT
Organism: Triticum dicoccoides; assembly: GCF_002162155.2. NCBI lineage: Eukaryota > Viridiplantae > Streptophyta > Magnoliopsida > Poales > Poaceae > Triticum > Triticum dicoccoides. The sequence continues at coordinate 232,190,660 of NC_041393.1, forward strand.
TTATTATAAGACTACTTTGTGGTCATGCTTGTCTTGGACATCGTGTTCACATGTTGTAGCAGAACCAGCTCATGTTTTGGAGCTTACTATCGTAGTTCATTCCCCGAGAATCTCGCAGCATTGTCTCGTCGAATTGTGTTGCAAACTTTCATTTTCTTCCTAGACTCGATGAGTCTGGAATATCCTGACACCAACCAGATCTGAATCTCAGGCAGATATGATGGTTTGGAACATCTCCCAAGAACTATAATATTGGTCTCTCGATAACCGGTAAGGTGGATGTCGTGGCCAACACACCCAGCCGGAAGACCTGTTATTATAATATCTTGATTGATGAAGTTGGCCACCTCCCCATAGGGATTTCGTAGGGTTTACTCCCTAGTTGCCCCTATGGATTTTTGTGTTTCCGAAGTCCGACCTTTACTTGATGTTCTAGATACCAGACCATTTCTATGAATGGGTTACACTAGCACATCAAGGAGAACATTAAAAGCGGAGTGCTAAATGTCTCTCGGTCGATCATCCAGATTTCGTTCCCTTGGCCTCGCTAAGATGAAATCTAAGAAGGTGTTATCTTCCTTTGCATCTGCATCATCCATCATCATTCATCATGGTAGCAAGTTGTGTTGCCAGGATCCTTGACATGGATGTTGGTAAAACCTTGATGATTATGGAAATGCTCAAGTTCTTGAGAGCACGCACAAGCGCTACGTCTTATCATCGGCACTAACTGGGTTTGCTTTCAGTTTCCTTGGTAATGCTATGACCTATTCAAACAGTGAATTCACTCTCTATTGTTGGGTTCTTCCCCAGTTACCAGAATCATTCCCAGCATTGCATTCTGTTCCCAGCTTGCACCGCCATTGTGCCATTCTACCATGGGTCTCTTCCATTTCTGGTGGTAAGCAAATTTATCCATTACGTTGTCTTCAACAAGGTAATCCACATCATCCAAGTCTGGATATGCCATTCTACCGACCCCCTCCAAACGATCGCTCGAAAATTGCCTTAGGCTGGTTTAAAGAGTTTCAATGATCTTTGAATCAAAGGTAATTCTTTTTGCCACTTAAGGGGATATTTCTATGAGTCACCTTCCCTAAGGTGCATCATTATGGTGTCATGACAACTTAACTCCTCGCTACATTGACAATCGTTTACCACCTTTTTAAGTGTGAAATTGTTGTCTATCTAGTGAACCTTCGTCATCCGTTTCTTTCCACCCCTCTCGATGTGTATCTCGTGTCTCAACCCGAGAGATGGTCCTATGTCTCATTCCGTGAGTTGTTCGATCTTCGAGAAGACCGATCCTTCCAGAGTTTTCCTTTCCTCTTCGTGCCATGATTAGCTGGAATTCTCAGAGCAAGACGACAAGACAATGATGGTGAATGAATCAACGTTCAACTGAAGTGCAACCTGGATCGTGAGGAGTGTACTAGTTTGCGTTTCCCCTTCACCTTACCCTACGCTTGAATCTCGAGACGAGATTCTTGTTTAGTGGGGGTGAGTTGTCACATCCCTAGTTCTGACAATGCCTAGTGCATGCATTAGAATGTTACATCATGTTTAAATTTCATTTAAACCTGAGATGGGGATTGACTAAGCCCTAGCACCAAATGAATTCCACTAGGGTCAAAATAAAACCTTTTTCATTGAACTCAAAATGTCCTCTAAAAATGTTCAACATTTCTGGTTTGAGGTGGAAGCATCTACCAAAAATGGTTTATATTTTTGCAGGACATATTTGGTCACTGAATTAAACCATATTGTATTTGACTTTGGGCATTTAAATACTATAAATAATTTAAATGTTCAAATAAATGTTGGAAATTGTTAGGGGTCACTGAAATAATTCAGAAAGCACCCATAACTGTTTCCAGGATTTTATAAAATGATTTGATATTTTAAATCAATCAAAAACAAATTGCAGAAAATAGAAAAGATAAAACAGAACAGAATTATAAGAGAGAGAGAGAAAGACCCGTACCTGGGCCACTTACCTGTAGCCGGCCCAGC
>NC_041393.1:232193103-232198973 GCF_002162155.2 Triticum dicoccoides
CCTCGCCCCCTGCACCTCCCCTCTCTTCCCCTGGACCCCGTTCCCTCCTCTGCTTCCCTCCCTGCACGCGCCCGAGCGGAGCCCATCGCCGCCGACGCCGTTACCGGGGCCACAGCCACCCCCTCGCTCCCACTTTGCATCCCTGAGCTCCGCCCTGACCCTGTGAAGCTACACACGCGACGCACGCGACCAGAGGAGGCCGCAGTCGACCGGAGCATCGTCGTCTTCACCTCCGGTGCCCGGAGATCGACTCCACCGATTCGGCGTGTCCAGAGCTTCCCCGACTTCGTCGTCTCCTCCGCTAGCCCCTCCGTGAGCTCTCCTACGTTTCCCCTCTCTCCCCGTTGGTCTCCCGTGTAGTAGCCATGCTAGCCACCGTACCGAGCGCCGCCGTCCGCCATGGACGCCGGGCATGGCACTGACGTGCTGTCGCGGCCAGTCCGACGAGCCTAGCGTGCTCCTAGCTGCCCCAGGAGTCCGCATAGCCCCCTCAGCCAGCCCCCTAGCGCTCCGTAACCTCGCTCCGCCCAAACCCGAGCTTCGGCAGCCGCCGCGGCCTCCACTCCGGCGAGCCCCGGCGTCCCCGCAGCCTCCCACCTACCCCATCAGATGCGGGAGAGCCCGGGCTACGCCCCGGTGCCCTCAGCGCGCGAATCCGATGCCCCTAGCGCAAGTCCGGCGTGCTCCGCCGTGCTCTGTGGTCACCGCCGGCCAAACTCCGGCGGGCCGATGTGGCCACTTAATTAGGGGCTAATCACCCTATGAGCCACTGCCATGTGGGCCCCTGCGCCTAATTAGGATTAGTATTTTTTCTGTTTAGTTTAACTAACCACATGGGCCCCACCCGTCAGCTTTGACCACGCTGACATGGACGTTGACCGACCCCACACGTCAGTATTGACCTGCTGACGTGTCTGTTGACCTGACCCCACCTGTCAGTGAGCTAACAGCCCTGTGTCACTGACGTGTGGCCCCCACACGTCAGGTTTGACCTGGAGGCGCCCAGTTGACCTGCTGACGTCATGATGACGTCAGGCTGGCGCATTAATTCAATTACTGGATTTTTTATAATTCAGGAAATTCCAGAAAATGCCTAAAACTTCAATAAATCATAGAAAATTAACCGTAACTCCAAATTAAATAATTTATATATGAAAAATTATCAGAAAAATTCAAGGAATCCATCTGTACCATTTTCATGCATGTTAGAACAACTTATAGATGCTGTTTAGCACAAATCATATAAAGGGCATTTAAATAATCACATATGGAGTTTGAATTTGAATCTTGTATTCAAACCAACTTCATTTAATCTGTTGCTAGTTGCATTAGCCCAAAACACATTCATTTTGCCATGTCATGATCATGCATCATATTGTGCATTGCATTGATTGTGTTCCCTTCTGTGTTGCCGGTATTTGTCCCCTCTCGATAGACGTGATACCGATGATGTGATCATTGACACTGATGAAGACTCAATGTTATCTTCAGAAGTGCCAGGCAAGCAAAACCCCCTTGTTCATTCCGATAAAATCCCACTCTCTCGCTCCTGCTCTCTTTTACTGCATTAGGACAACATCGATTCATCTGTTACTTGCTGCGGTAGCTGAACCCCTTTATCCTTTGCATGACCTGTCATTCCACAGTAAATAGATGAAACCCACTAGCATGAGTAGGAGTTGTTTGAGCCCTGATGTGCCTACTCATTCATGTTTGTTTGTCATGCCTGCTACTGCTTAGAGTTGAGTCAGGTCTGATTCATCGGGGATGAATCAGAGGTGTGTGAACATGTCCTACTGTGTGTGAGCTAAGTGTGTGAACACGATTTGGTAAAGGTAGCGGTGAGAGGCCATGTAGGAGTACATGGTGGGTTGTCTCATTGAAGCCGTCCTTAGGAACTGAGTTCTGTGTTTGTGATCCATGACTCAGCTACTACCATACATTGGGCCCTGAAATATGACCCCGCTCGACTTCTTATTCACCCTTGTCCTCTGTCCAGGAGTTGCAAGTAGTTTCTGGTGTTTGTAGTATGCTGGAGGCTGTGGACAGCGCTGACCGTAGGGGTGGGCTGTGATGCGGTAGGCACGTGGCCGGGTAAACCGGGCGCCCGTTTGGTGTCACGGAACCCTGTTCACATCGTTTGGGGCTGTGAGCGAAACTCCGGCCGGATCTCCTCATGGATGGAACCCGAATAGGCGATAAACCTGGACTAGAGACTTGAGTGTTTAGGTAGGTCGTGGTCTACACCCACGTCGGCTTTCGCTTGAAGTCTGCCGAGCACATGTCGTGTGCAGACGCTAAGTGGTGGAAACATGTATGAAGAAGTACACCCCTGCAGGGTTAATATCATCTATTCGAATAGCCGTGTCCGCGGAAAAGGACTTCTGGGTTGCTTATATCAGTTCATAGACAAGTGAAAGTGGATACTTTAAAATGCGCAAGATAAGCGTGAGTGCTATGGATGGCGTTCTCGTAGGGAGACGGGAGCGGATCCATAGTGGTGTATTGATATGGTGAATATGTGGACTCGTGTGCGCCACCTCAAAAGAGTCGCTTGCAGTCGTAGTTTAGGATAGCCACCGAGTCAAAGCTGGCTTGCTGCAGTCAAACCCCTCCACCCCCTTGTTGATAATGATGCATATGTAGATAGATCTGATGTAAGTCTTGCTGGGTACATTTGTACTCACGTTTGCCTATTTTATGTTTTGCAGAGAGACTTCGGTCTCACTAGTAGTTTCGTGTGGACTTCGACGTTTAGCTTGTTACCTTAGCTACGATCTTGTGCCCTCGGCAGGATCTGATATATAGTCAGGCTTCTCAGCCTTTTTCATTTATAGATGTCTGTACTCAGACATGATAGCTTCCGCTTGTGCTTTGACTTGTATGCTCTGATTGTTGGGTCGTGAGACCCATGTTTGTAATATCTCGCTCCTCGGAGCCTAATGAATAAATTACCTGAGTCGTAGAGTCATGTTGTGATGCCATGTTGTATTTGCACATATCGAGCATATTGTGTGTATGTTATTGAAATGCTTGGTATGTGTGGGATCTGACCATCTAGTTGTTTATCTTTAGTAGCCTCTCTTACCGGGAAATGTCTCCTAGTGTTTCACTGAGCCATGGTAGCTTGCTACTGCTCCGGAACACTTAGGCTGGCCGGCATGTGTCCTTCTTCGTTCCTGTGTCTGTCCCTTCGGGGAAATGTCACGCGATGAATACCAGAGTCCTGTTAGCCCGCTACAGCCCGGTTCACCGGAGTCCTGCTAGCCCAGTGCTACAGCCTGGATTCACTCGCTGATGACCGACACGTTCGATGCTGGGTCATGGATGCCTGTCCCTGTAAGTTTGTGCCACTTTGGGTTTACGACTAGCCATGTCAGCCCGGGCTCCTTATCATATGGATGCTAGCGACACTGTCATATACGTGTGCCAAAAGGCGCAAACGGTCCCGGGCAAAGGTAAGGCGACACCCGTGGGAATACCGTGCTTGAGGCCGCAAAGTGATATGAGGTGTTACATGCTAGATCGATGTGGCATGGAGTCGGGGTCCTGACAATCCACCATGCATTTCTACTAAATCTAACTAACCCTTCAGTGCTAAATGATACTGTTGCACCCAAAACATGCCACAGAGTGTTTGCTCAACTTTTATTCAGTGCATGTTCATGTTCTAGATGAATCACAACATCATAAACCTAGGGTTTGGTCAAAAAACTAACTAAATTATGCTATGTTGTTTGAAATGAACAAGTAGAAATGCAGAAACTATTGAAGGAGCTCATAAGAGAAAAAAACTTACTCCACCCCTCCAAATGCAGAGGCCTTGTACTGGTAGTTGGCTGGATCTGCCTACACAGCGCTAGCAAGAGACCTCGTTGCTCTGTACTCAAGCGAGAACTGGCAATCATCAGGCAACGGCGGTGGAGCCTGTGGCGTAGGAGCCTGCGTCAGAGCTGCAGCCTGTGGTGTCCGCTGCGGCGGCGGCGGCGCCGCCGGCTGGGTTGCGAAGCTACCGCTCTCCAGCAAGTTATGAACCTCTGAGTACTCGCCGCCTCCATCCCCCTTCCACCTCCACCCGTTGAATGGCCACCATCGCCTGGTTTCGCCGCCGCCGCCGCCATCGGAGAGGGAGGCACGCGCGCGCGAGAGGGAGACAGAGAGGAGGAAGACAGAGTGAGGGCGAGCCGGATCCGTCTTGACCTGGTCGGGACGGCTCGTGCGCCCTAACGGCCGTCACCCGCGCGCCGAGAGCACTGTGGCCGACAAAACCCTGACGGGCGGGCCCCACATGTCATAACCTCAGTTAAAACTTAACCATTCGGCCACTTGGGTTTTTTGGAATAGCCAGCCACTTTTGTGGTAGTTTTTTGAAAAATTAAAAAAAGCAGTAGTTTTTCGGAACGATAGCCCGTAATGTGGTAGTATTTTGCTATTCACTCCAAAAGTCAGTGTTGAGCACGCCTAGCTGGAAACCTGTTCTCCCCCATATGCCTTCATACGCCCCACCAAATATACCAGCATGTCGTCACCATTACATCTTGTCCCATAAGAGGAGCTTTAAAGGCAATCAACCCGAAAAACCTGGTCAATGTTGTTGTCAAGCCAAGGTTTCTCCAAACTTTCTTCACTCTCGGACATGAAAAAAAATGTATGCATTAAGTCCTCACAAGAAATGTTGCATAGTGGGCAGGTACTCTTGAGCATTATATGTCTGCTTGCGAGAACACAATTATAGGGGATAGTTCCATGCAATAACCTCCGTAAGAACACCTCTCAAATAACACTATTAGATAACACAATTACAGGGGATAGTTCAATTTGTTCGAGATAACATTATTACATAAATCATCATACCCCCTAAAAAAGGACAAATCATCATACAATATCCTTTTGTCTCCCAAAACCACGTGAGATATATTTTAAATGATGTCTACATGCCCTCATTACGCAAAAATAATACACTCATTCAATGGATATTGTTAATTAATTGACCAATTCTCCAATAAGTTTAATCTAGAAAAATAGTGGGTAAAACATGATTATCATAATAGAGATGTGATGTGGAGCATCCTACGGACATCATTATGTCATTAACCCCTTTGCCAAGTGACATGTGCAACATCTATTTCGAACATATAAGATGAATCATCTCCTTTACACGTTTCACTTGTGCCCTTTGAGGATGGTGTGCTACTTGACACACCTCTCATGTACATGCATAAGTATTATCGGAGGCTTCACGGACGATGAGGAGAAGTTCGAACGCAAGCGTATGAGTACACCATCCCCGAGGAAAGCGCAACAAAGACAAAAGAAAAGAGAAGAAGACAACGAAGGTTGAAACGGTCCAATCGCAGACGAGCGAACGCCGGAGAAGCCGGCCGCCGCCGCAAGCAGATCCGCCGAGCCACCGTGTAGACGCCATGACATGGGGAGGCCATCACATACACCGGACTCCCCACGCCACCGCCCACAGCTGGAGCAACAACCACGCCCGACCACTGCCCAACCCGTGCCGTCCGGCGCGCTCCAAGCGTCAGAGCCGCCGGACACACACCACCAGATCGGCCCCGCGCCATCACCTGGCCAGACGGATCGGAACCAGCCCCTGCAGCAGTCGGCCATACCACCCGGCCCGCGCGCACCACCACTACCATCCGAGAGGACGGATCCATATACCGCCCTCGGCCCATGCCTCGACGGATCTGGCCAAAGCCAAGCCGCCACCACCGCCACCGCCATGCACACTGCCAGATGCCCAGCAACGCCCGCCGCCACAGCAGCGCGCTGCCACGCCGCGTCGCCCGTCGCCAGCCACGCGCCCAAGCCGGAAGGGCAGCCCCGCGCCGGCCCCTACCAACGAGGAATCC
>NC_041393.1:232199417-232255805 GCF_002162155.2 Triticum dicoccoides
GGGGGTGCTGGCGGCAGCGGGCTAGAATTTCCTCCCGGCCGCCGTGCGGGAGCGACGCGGGAGGGGAAGGGGAGCAACTCTTCCTTCTCGACTTTCCTTTAGCAATCGTTGCAATTCATATTTTAGTTTCACATCACCCCGTTAAAATAATCATGATACACTCTGAGCCTGATGTGAGAAATTCGGTGCTTTCCCTTTATTCTCTAATGGATTCGATTTTTATAGAGACGAAAGTAAGTGGCGTGTAGAAGATACCCGCCCACCCAAATTGCGTGTGTTCGTGCATGGCCGCCTCCGCTTCCTTGGTCTTGGCTGCCAAAGAAAGCAATTTGGTTTTTCAAGATGGTTGCTAGAGAAGAGGCATGGTCTACATCGGGAGGAAGCAATTAGCAATGCAACGCACTCCAATGGTCCATGGAGACAGGAATGTTTGCCTCTTCAATCTTTTTTCATCGGATTGCCGGGATCAGCTACATTTATGCAAATGTGGACTTGACGATAACGAGATATTAGCGATATGACAGTGACTACTGAACAGTGCCATTGTTTACCTAACTTCTGTGTTTTTGAGGGGTTCTGTGTTGGTTACTTGGTTATGAAAGATCAGAAGTCTCTCTCCGACTTTTCGGCTGTTAGTGGGCCAAATGTGTCGGCCTATTGGGCCAGGATGCCACTGGACATTGACTTGTCGTCCCTAAGCAAGCAAGTGCAGAGAATACACAATAGAGAATAGTAGACGTTTACGGGAGCTCCTATTCGACGCATTTTGCGTCGAACAGCCAGCCGACGCACGCACAGACCCCGTGACTGGGCCGGCCCAATAGTGGGCGCTGTAGCAGAGCAGCTATGATGGAAAAAGAACAAAGCGTGAAAAGGGTGTGGAGTAGGATTCGAACATACGACCTCCATCTCATGTACCTGAGCAGCTAACCAGTGGAACCAACAAACGTTAGTGTAGAAATGGGAGCGTACATGCATAAGACCTACTCGGACAGCTGTTTTGAATTTTTTGGAACTTTATCTGGAAATTCTGATTCTTTGTAAAAACAAACAATGTTTGAAAATCTAATAATTTCTTGAACAACTCGAATTTTTTTCAAATTTTGAAAAAATAAAATAGAAACGTGAACATGTTTCAACAGAAAACATTTTGAAATTCCAGGATATTTGATGAAAACCCAAACATTTATTGAAATTTGAGAAACAAAAATTTAATACTGGGAACAATTTTTGAACAGTTCAAACATTTTTTTAATTCCAGAATATTTTCAAAAACTAGAATATATATTGAATTTGAGAACAAAATTTGATAATGGGAACTGTTTTGAATTGCTGAACATTTCTCGTAATTCTCAAACATATTTTGCAATTCCTGAACATTTTTTGGAAACACGAACATCATTTGAAAACAGGGACAGTTTTTAATATTCTGAGCTTTTTTGTAAACATGAACATTTTTTGAATTTATGAGCGAAATTTTAAAAGAGGAACAATTTTTTAAATCACAAATTTATTTGGAATTGTTAGAACAAAATTTGAAATGGAGGACAATTCAAAAATCCCAACAAAATTGAAACATGAACAAATTTTGAATACGTGACCAAAAATTTGGAAACGAGAACATTTTTTGAAATGCCGGTCATTATTTGAAAAGTTCTGATAAATTTGAACAGAAACATTCCAAGAAAAAGAAATGCTATAAAATTTGTATAGCACGAACTCTAATGAACAGAAAGCAACGGCAGATTTGAAACATTTATGATTTTTCTTATATTTCTTTGAAATAATGAACAGTTTTGAGATTGTCATTCTTTCTGAAAACACAAACAAATTAAAAAAACGTGAAAAAATTTCGTAATTCCAAACATATTTCATAAACAGGAAGAAACGGTGAACAAATTTTGAAATCTGGAACTTTTTTCTAAAATGGGAACAATTTTTGAAAGTTCTGAACATTTTGAGAAAACTCAAACATTTTTTCAACACACAAACGAATTTTGGAGACGCGAACATATTTTTTTGGAACGGAAACATTTTCTAAACTACCCAAAAAACTGAACAGGAACAATTTTTCAAATTTCAAACAAAATTTGGAAACACAAACAACTTTTGAGTTTCCCAAATATTCTTGGAATTTGCGACATTTCTTTAAAGCACAAACATTTTCTAAATCTTAAGAACAAATTTTGAAACAGAGAACAAATTTAGAAGCACGAACAATTTTTTAAAGCACGAACAATTTTTGAATGTTGAGAACAAATTTTGATATGGAGAACAAATTTGGAAGCTCGAACAATTTTTGAAAGCACGAACAATTTTTGAATCTTGAGAACAAATTTTTAAATGGAGAACAAATTTGGAGGCACGAACAATTTTTGAATGTTGAGAACAAATTTTGAAATGGAGAACAATTTTTTTAAGCGCGAACAATTTTTGAAATGGAGAACAAATTTGGAAGCGCGAATTTGAAATGGGAAGATTTTTTGAAACTCCCAAACATAATTTGCTATGTGAACAAAAAGAAGACAAAAAGAGAAGAAAAAGGAATTGAAAAATGAAATAAAGAAACAGAAAAACGAAGAAAGAAAAAGAAAAAAACAGGAAAAAGAACAAAGAAAAAGCAAACAGAAAAAATTTGAAATGAACATTTTTTGAATCTTGAGAACAAATTTTGAAACAAAGAACAATTTTCAAAATTCCCGATCAAATTTGGAAGCAAGAACAGTTTTGCAAAAGCACGGACATTTTTTGAATCTTGAGAACAAACTTTGAAACGGAGAACAATTTTGAAAATAACAAACAAATTGTAAAATGGAGAACAATTTTGAAAATCCCAAACAAATTTGAAATGTGAACATTTTTTAATACATGAACAAAAATTTGAAAAAGAAGAACATTTTTTGAAATTGGTGAACAATTTTTGACAATAGGCATTTTTTGAAATCGATGCCATTACTTTCAAATTTCACAAATAATGAACAAAAATAATTCGAACAAATTTTGAAAAAACAGGAACATTTTCTAAAAATACGGAACAAAAATTTGAAAGCAGAAACATTTTTTGAATCTGTGAACAAATTTTGTAAAATGGGAACATATTTTGAATTTGTGAACATATTTTTTTAAAAGAAGATAAGAACACATATGAAAATAAAAACTAAAGAAAGAAAATGTGTTGAAAAGAGAAATTAACTTGAAAAGGAAAACAGAAAGAAAACAAAAAAGAAAAGAAAAGAAAAGAAAATGTTCTGAATATGAAAATATTTATTCGAAAATTCGAAAATTCAAAAAGAATATTTTTTAAAAGCAAGAACATTTTTCGAAAATTAAGAACAAATCTGAATATGTACTTAGTTTAAAAAGATAAAATAACGTTGAAAAAATAACAAGAAAACTAAAACGAAAAAAAAGAAGAAATTAGAAAAATAAACAGAAAAGAAAAAATACGGTTTAGGGAACTATCTAGAAGGTTCCCAAAACCAGAGAAAACCGTCTGGGAAACTCTAGAAGGTTCCCAAAACCGGAAACACTGGAACACGTTAAATGGGCCGGCCCAAGGGTAGCGCTCGATCGTTGGCTCTGTGACCAAACTGTTTGACGCAACGAGCGTCCAATAGAAAATTCCGACGTTTACCACGGTCCACGCAGGATCGTTGTTGAACAGCTGAACACCAGAACACGTTGATCGACTATCTGATGATAAAAAAAAATCTTTCAAAATGGCAGGCCTTTTGCATTTGTTAAAAAAAGAATTACTCAATTAATTAGAGAAAGCCGAACGAAAACCAAATAACTTGATATATCAGATCGAGTGCTAATCAACTGTGTACACCTATTTTTTCGCAAGAGAGAGCGAGAAAGAAATGTGTACACCTTTGTCATCATCGTTGTTCTTCACGGCGTGTTTTATATCCTTGGAGTAATTCTTTGTGTCTAGATCTCAGTTAAATGAGACTTAATCAAGTCTCAATCAAGTGATATACTCCCTTTGTTTTTAAATATAAGTCTTTTAAAGATTTCAATATAAACTAAATATAGATACACATAGACGTAGTTTAAAGTGTGGATTCACTCATTTTATTCTATATATAGTTCATATTTGAATCTCTACATGAAAGATCAAAGAAAGATAGTATCGATTGAGACATAACGAAGTCTCATTCGACTAAGACTTAGTTAAACTGTAATTCTTTGATAGGCGATGACAACAGTGTCGTACAAACATAAATTTTTGGATTACCAGATGATAACCCCCATGATCCACGTATCTTAAAGAGAGAACGAATCCGCCTACGTCATTTTCACCGTGACAAAACTTTGCCACCGACGTGCAGGTTCAGTGCAACAATGTTTTTTTTTTCATAAACATTGAAGCAAACTACATAACATAAGTGCTAATTACAATTCTGAAGTTGCACAGAAGTGTCATTAGATACCGTATTGGACAGATATTCTCACACCCATTCACGAGCTTAAGAGCAGAAAAAAAACACATTTTTTTTGATAAAGGGCGCTTTTATTAACTCAAAATGTAGCATCAAGCGGATACAAAACATCATGAGTACCACCTGGCCTCTGCATAACTAGGATGCACACAGCCAAACAACAAAAGTATGTCAAAAGGAAAAGTAACAAAATAGACAAGTCGACAGTAGAGTCCTACAGACCGACACTATGTCTATGTTAAAAATGGAGGTAGATCGATTCGCAGGTTATGATGCCACCCATGTCGGGGAAAAACCTCCATAGCCGCCCAGGGCCGGCCCTGGAATTCCAGAGGCCCTTGTGCGAACTGAGAAAATGGGCCCTTAAACTATATAATAGACAAAAAAAACTTCAATGTACAGCAAAAAGTCATTATAAAAGCAAGCGTAAATTTCATTAGCAAATATGGTCTTAATACACCACGGTCCACGGATATATCAAATGATTACAAGATTATGATACACGCTCCAACAACCCATAAGTCTTGTCTGAACTCTTAACTAGATTGTTCTCAATTCTTGATCCAACAGGACAGAAGCTACAACTCCAGCTCTAGCAGTCCATCCACAAACGTGCGTCAGCAAACATCAGGAGCAACCTGAAAAATACACAAAAAAGAAGTGAATGGCATACTCAAGAGAAGCGACACCTTCGAGCATTTTTAGAGGCAAAATCACTAATAATAGTGTCAAGATCAATGTTGTCCAACATATCTTTCTCAATACAGCACATGGCCAAGCCATTCAATCTCTCTTGTGACATAGTTGATCTCAAATAGTTCTTTAGTAATTTTAGTTTTGAAAAACTTCTTTCAGCTGGTGCTACAGTAACAGGAACAGTTAAGAGGATTCGATAAGCAATGGACACATTTTGATAGCAATCTGCAGCTCTAACAAAATCAAAAATCTCATCTGCTGACATTAATCTATTTGGTAAAGTCATTTGAAGCACTCTTAATTCAGAACAGAAATCATCTAAATTAACATCTGATGAGCTACCATGAGAATACGTATTTGAAAATTTAGTGCAACATTCTCTAAGTTCTTTATCATCCAAAGACTTCAATTTTTCGGAGTTGAACAAGAAACCAAATATACTTTCAAATGACTTCAAATCCTCAAATCTTTTGGTTAGTGAAGCAATCGCTACATCTATCATGACTAGAAAATATTTAACTCTAAAGGACTCCTCCTCGGCTGCTTGCGCTTCTGCATTTATAACATTTTCTTCATCATCATTATTTTCATCAAAGTGTCTTTTTCTCGTAACACGACGTTTTGTCAGAAATCTAGGTTCAATATCCATGGTAGATGCAATAGATTTTGCAATATTTAAACTAGATGTAAAGCCATCAGTTCTGTACTTCTGAAAAAATGAGATTGCACCTTCAATTTGCTTAAGGGTAGTGTCAATGCAAACAAATTTAGACTGCAACTTCTTACTTATAGTGTTTATGGTAAATAAAACGTCATGCCAAATGACCATACCAAGTAAAAATTCAAAATTCGTAAGTGCAATAACCAAAGAATGTGCATCGCTCTTAGTTTTTGGGTCATCACTAGAAGTTCTTTCCAATTCCAATAAAGCTAACAATATCTGAGGAGCTTGATACCGAATAGCTTGGACACTTTTTATTCGACTCTCCCAGCGAGTATCACACAAAGGTTTCAAAGTTAGATCTTTAACTTTATTAACCAATACCTCCCATCTTTTAGTAGAACCGGAAAACAATGTATAAATTCGTTGCACAACTCCGAAGAAGGTAATAGCTTTGCTACATGATTTTGCCATGTCACAAAGTGTAAGATTGAGGCTATGACAGGAACATGGCATGTACAATGCTCTAGGATTTATTTCAAGCAAACGTGCTTTAACACCTTGATGTTTTCCTTTCATGTTAGAACCATTATCGTAGCCTTGACCTCTCACATCATTAACATTCAAATCAAGAGATTTAAGGGCACCTACTAACTCATTGAAGAGTCCTAGTCCAGATGTATCATCCACCTTCAAGAACTCCAGAAAATACTCTTCTATTTTTGTAGTGTTACTTGACATGTTTACACACCTCACAATTAGAGTCATTTGTTCTTGATGGCTTACATCAGGGGTACAGTCTAGAATTACAGAGAAATATTTGGCATCCTTAATTATCCTTATGATAGTGTTTTTAACACCTTGTGCAAGAATATCAATCAACTCATTTTGAATCTTATGGCCAAGATAGTGATGATGAATTTCACTATTTTCAATACGCCTAATATGGTCCTGCATTATAGGATCAAATTCTGCCATCATTTCTATTATTCCCAAAAAGTTACCATTGTTATCTTGATAAAGTTTCTCATTCGATCCTCGAAAAGCCAAATTATGTTTAGCAAGAAACTTCACAGCAGCAACAATTCTTATTAAAACTTGTCTCCATCGCTCTTTTTCTTTTGAAATTTCTTGCTGCAAATCTTTGTCAATTGTTTGATTTTTATTTAGTCTCAGCCTTACCTCATTCCAAGTATTCATGTTAGTGATATGCTCAATACTATTCTCATGAAGTTTGAGCCTCTGGCTAAGATGTTGCCAATCACTTAGTCCCTCGGATGCTAACAGACTTTTGTTACCTTCCGATTTGAACAATTTGCAGCAAAAACAGTAAACTTTATTCGCATCCTTAGAGTAGACCAACCATTTCCTATCACTAACCTCCCCATTACTTAGGTTTCTTGAGTAGTAGGCATTTGAAAAATGTCTACCGTTATCATCTGGATGATACACAAGATTTAAATCCCTTGTAGGCCCTTTCTCTATTAGAATGTCTCTTGATTTATTGTCAAGAATTTCCCAAGTTCTAGGGTCATAAATATCTAAACTAGAAGATTTGTGTTCATCTTCTTTAGGATTTTCAGTATCAGAAACATTCTCATGGCCACCCAAATTTGTAGAATCGTCGATGTCAACATTTTCCTCCACTAAGTTTTCATCAGATTGTTCTTCTTCAACACTATGAACAGCTAATACCTCTGGATTCTCGGCAGTGGATTTTTTTAAAACAAATTTACGAATAGCACCCTTTTGAGTTCCAATGAATTCATTTGCAAGTTTCTTCTTTTTCCTTTTCGCACAACCAGATAAATGCTTTTTTGGCAATATGCTTACAGAAAATGGAGAGAGAACACCTGAAATCTTGTCTTCTTGAATCCTGTTCTTGGTCTCTTGAAGTAAATATAAGAAATCCCAGTATCCCACGCTGCTCTACACTGCTCTAGATTGCCATGGCCGGTCCTAGAATCAAGCAGGTTAAACATCAGCACATGAATCCATCATAAACAGAAAATAGACAAGGGGAAAAATTGAGATACAACAAGAGGGGGGGGGGGCGGGGGATTGAGATGCAAAAAATTAGGAGGACATGCCTGGACTCCACGTCTCCACTCTCCACCGCCGAACAGTGGGATCCTGACCGGCTCGCCTCTGTGGATTCGTGTTCCTGCCAGGGCACAGGGTGTGTCGCCGCTGGCCGGCTCGCCTCTGTGGATCCGTTCGCCGGGGCCCTTGGGGTATTTGTAGGATGCAAAGAAACCCACTAAGTGTGATACTAACGGAAAATTCATTAATTAGCTTGGGGAGTTGGGGTCGTGGCCTCTTAGGAACTCGGGCAAGGGGCAATGAATTGGGTTTGGGGAAGAGGAAGAAGATGAGAATGGGAAGGAGTCGAGCCAGAGTTAAGGAGACGATTGGTTTGCGGCTGGCGGCGTGTTTCTGGGGGACTGGGAGAGACGGCATGTCTGCTCGCTTCTTCATGGGCTGGGCTATTTCCCTTGCATACTAGTACTATTTTTCCTTTTGTGAATATAATGTATATACTATACATGCACAGGGTATGGGCCCCTGCTTGGGCTGGGCCCTAGGCCGTCGCACTCGCCGCCATGGCCCAGGGCCGGCCCTGTAGCCGCCTGCTCCAACCGTGTACACACCGCCTTGAACAACAGTTGGTGCTCCGGTCGTTGTAGCGTAGACCACATACGAAGCAAGTGTGTACAACGGAAAATAACCTGCAGAAAAGAAGCATTTTTGTCCTTAAAAGTGAAATCATTTCTACACAGCCAAAGCGACCAAAATAAGGCATAACGCTTCCACCCTTATTAGCGTTTTGAACTTATTTGAAATACCGTCCAATCGATGACCAAATATATTGACAACACTAAGAAAAAAACACATAACACATGGTTTTGACGGGGATTTGAGCCTATATCATAGACAAGCAAACCAGTGTACGTACAGCTGCTGGAAGAGCAACACATTGCCAATCGTTAGTCTAATTAATCAGTGCGGTGTCTCAGTTTTCAAGCCAACTGCAGAGGAGCTCCTGATTTATCCAACTGAATACTACCAGACGACTTTTCCGTGAACCTGACAGAGGATCAACCGTCCAAGCACCACTATTCAACTGAAGCAGACAGTCGGTTGTTCATCTTCTTTACAAACAAAAAAAAAGTAGAAAAGAAATGGCGACATTTATCTGTCGAGCACAGGTCTGAACCGCACCTCTGAATATTCTGCGGCGGTCCAAAAACCGCGGTGATAATCTAGCAATTGCTTGACACGGCAACGGCGACCGTGCTTGGTTGGTTGGCCCGTCGCGCGTCAACGTTACGAGGCGATTAAAACCACGGCGTAGGTGGCGTATACTTTCGCCCGGTCTTCCCACGCCACCATCGCGGGGACGAGACCACCGAACAAGAAGCAGCAGCAGCAGCAGCAGAGAGGTTTCTTGCTGTTCCCTCCCACCGGACGATCGCGTCGATGGCGAGCACGAGCGCGTCGTTCTCGGTCTCGAAGGCGCCGCCCACGGACGTAGTGAAGAGGATGGCCGTCTCCAAGAACGCCGCCGATGACATGATGCGCGTGCTGTCTATCTACGACGCGCGCTTGCTCCCCATGTCCCCTCCGGCGGAGGGTGAGGCGGCCGGGGAGGCGTACGGGTGCGATGAGAGGGAGGTGGAGGAGCAGGAGCAGGAGCATGAGGAGGAGGCGTTTGCCGCCGCGGAGGACGTCATCCGCCGGTGCAACTCCTCCTCGTCGTCGTCCGGTATGACCGACTACCTGTACGCCGTCGACGACGCCCTCGCCGCGGCCGCGCTCCAGGGCGGCCTCGCCTCCCGCGCAGCCGAGGCCGTTCAGGCAGCCATGCCGCGCCTGGAGGAGGAGGCGCGTGCGCTGCTCTGCTCTTCGTCCGCGCGGCGCCTCTCGCTCTCCTCGGACGACCTCGACGACGCGGCCACGCCGCCCGACGCGTCGCCGCGCCTCTCCCCGCGCGCGGCCGCCTCCGTCCGTGGCGTCGGGGACCGCATGCTGCGCGCCGGCTACGGCCCGGAGCTGGCGCAGGTCTACGTCACCGCCCGCCGCGACGCGCTCGCGGAGGCCGTGGCGCACCAGCTGGGCGCCGCCGAGCCCGTGGCCATCGAGGAGGTGTTGAGGATGGAATGGGCCTTGCTCGACCAGAAGATGCGGCGGTGGAACCATGCCATCCGGGCCGTGGTCAGGACCCTCCTCGCCGGCGAGCGGCGGCTCTGCGACGAGGTCTTCGCGTCCGACGAGGAGCTCGGCCACGAGTGCTTCGCCGACGTCTCCAGGGGCTGCGTCCTGCAGCTGCTCGGCTTCGCGGACGCCGTCGCCATGTCTGCGCGCGCCACCGAGAAGCTCTACCGCACGCTCGGCATGTACGAGGCGCTTGCCGACGTCGCGCCGGAGCTCGAGGCCCTCTTCACCGGAGACGCGCGCGAGCTCTTCGCCGCCGAGGTCTCAGCCGTGGCCGCGCGGCTGGGCTCCACCGTGCGCCGCACGATCGAGGAGTTCGGAAGCGCCATCCAGGGCGAGTCGTCGCGGAGGCCCGTGCAGGGCGGAGAGATCCACCCCATGAACCGCTACGTGATCAACTACTGCGGCCTCCTCGCGGACTGCCGCAGCACACTGGACATGATCCTCGTCAACACCGCGGATGCGGTCGACGGCGACGAAGCCACAGGCGGCGGCGGGGGCGCTACGTCGACGCCGTCAGGGCGGTGCATGCTCGAGCTGCTGACCCGGCTGCTGCGCAAGATGGACGAGAAGTCGTGCCTCTACGACGACGCCGGCCTGAAGCACATATTCCTTATGAACAACCTGTACTACATCGTGCAGAAGGTGATGGATTCCCCGCTCCGGGAGCTCCTCGGCGACGACTGGATCCGCCGGCACCGCGGCCAGATCCGGCAGTACGAGACGGGCTACCTCCGGGCGTCGTGGATCACCGTGCTGTCCGTCCTCAGGGACGACGGCGGCAGCGCGGCGCCGACGGTCAAGGACAAGGCGAGGAGCTTCAACGCGGCGTTCGAGGAGCTGTACCGGAACCAGACGGCGTGGAAAGTGATCGACCCGCAGCTCCGGGAGGAGCTCCGCATCGCCGTGTCGGAGCGGCTTATCCCGGCGTACCGGTCGTTCCTGTCGCGGCCGAGGCCGCAGACGGGATCGTCCGGCGGCAGCCGGCACTCGGCGTCGAAGCACGTCAAGTACACGCTTGAGGATCTCGAGGACTACATGCTGGACTTCTTCGAAGGCGTGCAGAAGTTCGTCAAGTGATCGGGGGAGCGGAGCAGAGGAGCTCTGCTTGTGACTGCAACATTCTTCAGAGGCAGCTTTGCGCTGCCGGGATTTGTTTTGCCAAGCATTGCGCGCCAGTAATGGTAGTACAAGTCCATTGTCGACACATCTGTAAATAGGAAAAGAATTCAGGAGTGTATATATAGTGCATCGGATTTCCATAAAACACAAATCTGACATCAGATTTTTAGAGGTCCAGGGCCAACGCTATGGTAGCCGTGCCATGATGAGCAGAGATCGTAAAGCAGCGCTAGTTGCCACGTCACCGCTCTGAATCTGTTCGGGCCAGCATAAGTCTTTTGCTGTTCATGAAAAACACGTTTTAAGGGTCGGTTTTAGCTGCGGCAGAACAGATCCCTCAAACTTAAATTGTAAAATGTAATATTCGCTTATATTCTTTCTGCACGTCTTCTTTTCCTCTCGTCCATGTCCATGGTGAGCTAGCTTGCTCCCGTGAAACCGACGGATAGCACACAAACCGGTCAAAAACGGAGCCGCAGACGACCAGATACGAAGCGCACGAAGCCATCCAAGGGCGAGCTAGCTAGCTAGCTCCGGGTAGCTAGAGCTAGCTTGCTAGCTCTGCTCGATTCGATCCAGAGCTAGCTCAGCTCGAATCCGTCCAGGAGCGAGCTAGCTAGCTAGCTCAGCTCGAATCCATCCGGGGGCAGGCTAGCTAGCTAGCTACTCCGTCGCCGCAGCGAGAGACGCGGCCGGGCGGACGATGAGGGAGTCCTAGATTCGGGGGTCCCCAGGTGTCCGGCCCAGGAGTATGGGCTGGGTTGGATAGGCCGTACAAGATCAAGCTGAAGATTATCCACCGTATCCGGATGGGACTTCCCAATACGTGGCCGGCAAGAATGGAGTCCGGAAGCTTCCTTCCCTGATAAACCAACCTTGTACAAACCCTAGACCCCTCCGGTGTGTATATAAGCTGGAGGGGTTAGTCCGTAGAGGCTATCTTCTTCACCATCATCAGAATCCTCATAGGCTAGACACTTAGGGTTAGCCATTACGATCTCGAGGTAGATCAACTCTTGTAATCTTCATACTCGTCGAATATAATCAAGCAGGAGTAGGGTTTTACCTCCCTTAAGAGGGCCCGAACCTGGGTAAACACTGTGTCCCCTGGCTTCCTGTTACCATTGATCCTTAGACGCACAACTTGGGCCCCCATACCTGAGATCTGCCGGTTTTGACACCGACATTGGTGCTTTCATTGAGAGCTCTGCCGTGCCGTTTGCAAAAAGCGATCTATGGCTCGCTTAGTCGTCAACAACAATATCACTTTTGGAGGGTGCCTGGCTTCGGGGCAGACCCTCCTGTTCGGAGGTTTCACCATAAGGGCCCGCGCGACCGTCGAGCCTGCAACTCCCCAATGGTCGCCGGACACCGTCCCCGCATTGGCCCTAAGTACTCCGAAAAATTGGATCCGGCGGATGTTTCGTCTTTAAACGAACTGCTAGACCGCATCGCCGCCCTAGGGGTCTCAACGGACTATGATCGGATCGGGCTCAAGCCCGACCAGAGGAAAATTAATCACCCCGCCGGGCACCCACTTAGTGGCGGTCGTTGAGGAACCGGCCACAGACACTTCCCTCCCCATATTGAAAACCAAGTATGTTCGGGTACCGAAATCCCCTGAGCCGGATACTTCCCCCTCGGACGGGACCTTACGCCCTCCGGACTCTGGTTCAAGTGTAGGATTAATGGAGCCTTTGCGCTTAACCGGACCCGAACCGGTCACTTCGGAAACCATTCTGGCTCCACACACAGATGTGGGACAGGATCCAAAGTTTAATCCACCCACCCACCACAATCTATATTCTCCAAGCAACCCAGGTCCTCCAGATATATATGACCTGATGTATGTGCGGCAGCAGCCTCAAGAAACGGTCCACCACTTCTGGGCCAAATTCCTGCTTGTTAAAAACAGGATCAAAGACTGCTCGAACGACGGCGTAGTTCTAGTTTTCCACCGTAACTGCACCGACGAAAGAATATTGAATGCCCTCGACTGTTGCCACATACGGAGTTTCACGGAATTATCGCACGTAGTATAAAAGTACTGTGCAATGGAAAGTACATGGAGGGCCCAGAAAACTCAACTGGAGCCCGATGCCTCGACACAGTGTGTGGCCCGGGCTAAAAGAATACATTCCGGCACCCGACCACCAGTCCACAGGCATGAAGAACAAACCCTTAGTGGGACACAGGTCCATTCTTGACGAACTGTTGGACAAGCCCTGCCCGATTCATGCCACTTCGCACACAGTCCCAACCCATAGCCTCCGAGCATGTTGGGTACTCTGACAAGTAGCAAAAAGTGGAGAGGCCATCCTCACCACAACTCCAGAGAGACACTCACCGGAGAACGACAAATTTAACATCCTAACAGTCTTTGAGACCTTTTCTTCAAACAATAGGCGCAAACGGGCGCTCTGCGACCTTGCCGAAGTCCATCAACTTACCGCATTGAGCCCATGGAACTACACGGCAATAACCTTTACGGCCGAAGACAAACCAAAGGCTCAGGCAGTCCGAGCACCCGCCGCCTTAGTACTAAACCCCATCATTGATGGTTTTCGGATTACTAAAGTGCTCATGGTCGGCGGTAGTGGACTTAACCTCATCTATGAGAACACGCTCAACAAAATGCAGATGGATAGATCACGCATCGAGCAAATCAACACCACCTTTCGAGGTATTATCCCCAGTCGAGAGGCACACTGCTCGGGAAAAAATTAAACTGGATGTGGTGTTCGACACGTGTGAGAACTATAGATCCGAAGAGTTGCTCTTTCATGTGGACCCCTTCAATAGTGGGTATCACACCATCCTCGGTCGGGACGCTTTCTCACGCTTTCAAGCTATACCCCATTATGGGTATATGAAACTCTAAATGCCCGGTCCTAATGGAATTATCACAATCTCGAGCGACCCGGACAAAGCCCTTCGTGCCTAAAACAAAACTGCATCATTGGCCCTTGAAGCACTATCCGAAGCCCTAACGGTGGAGGAATTAACCACCCTATGGTCCAAAGTGGATAGGGAGAAAGTGATTCTCGATAAGAGATCCAAATCCACCTCTTGCAAGCCAGCCGAGGAAATAGTGAAATTCCAAGTGCACCCGACAGACCCTAATAAAACATCATCTATAGGAGCACAGCTGGATCCGGCAGTGGATGCCGCCCTACGCACATTCCTGCGAGAGAATTGGGATATCTTTGCCTGGCACCCTTTAGACATGCCCGACATCCCACGAAGACTAGCCAGACACACTCTCAACATAATCAAGGGATTCAAACCCGTGAAGCAGACACTACGACGATTCTCTGAACCCAAGCATCAAGCCATGGGAGAAGAGCTAGCCAAATTATTAGAGGCTGGATTTATTAGGGAAATTAAACATCCGGATTGGTTAGCCAACTTGGTTATTGTACCAAATAAGGACAAATCCTGGTGCCTGTGTGTCGATTTCAAGGACCTCAACAAGGCTTGCCCTATAAGGACCCATTCTCATTGCCTCGGATCGACCAAATTATTGGGCAACTGCAGGGCACGACTCTTTGTGTTTCCTCGACGCTTATTTTGGATACCATTAGATTAAGATGAAGGAATTGGACCAGGCAGCAACCACGTTCATCACTCCTTATGGTCCCTTCTGCTTCAATACTATGCACTTTGGACTCAAAACGCTGGGGCTACCTACCAGCGCATGATTCAAACTTGCCTGGAAAAGCAAATAGGCAAAACAGTCGAAGCATATGTGGACGACGTGGTCATCAAGACAAAGCACGTTGAGACACTGGTAGACGATCTGCGCCTCACCTTTGACAACCTCCAAACATACGACATACGGCTTAATCCAGAAAAATGTGTATTCGGAGTTCCGACCGGAAAGCTGCTTGGGTTCATTATTTCCCATAGAGGAATTGAAGCAAACCCAACCAAGACCCGAGCACTGTCACAATTGGCCATACCAACAGACCTAAAGCAAGTCCATAAGCTAGCGGGTTGCATCGCGGCTTTAAGCCGCTTTATCTCCAAATTGGGAGAAAAAGCGCTACCACTCTACAATCTATTATGATGCACAGACAACTTCAAATGGACGGATGCTGCCACAGCCGGACTGGAAGAGATTAAAACCCTTCTGGCAAGCAACCCAATCCTAGCTGCACCAGGTGTTGCAGAGCCCATGTTGTTATATATTTCGGCGACTAACCAAGTGGTTAGTGTTGTACTCGTCATCGAACGAGGGGAAGAGGGACATAGATTCCCCACCCAAAAACTAGTTTATTATGTATGAGAGGTTCTTACACCCCCACTACCAGAAGATAGCCTACACAGTCTTCATGGCATCCCGTAAACTGCGACACTACTTTCAAGAGTGCTCGATCACAATGGCATCTGAGGTACCGCTCAATGACATTATCAATA
Source organism: Triticum dicoccoides (assembly GCF_002162155.2). Classification (NCBI taxonomy): domain Eukaryota; kingdom Viridiplantae; phylum Streptophyta; class Magnoliopsida; order Poales; family Poaceae; genus Triticum; species Triticum dicoccoides. The sequence continues at coordinate 232,214,976 of NC_041393.1, forward strand.
ACAGGGACGCCACTGGCCGCATAACCAAATGGGCCATCGAGCTTACCGTTTGAAATCGTATACAAGCCACACCAGGCTATTAAATCCCACGTGCTGGCTGATTTTGTCGCTGAATGGATGGAAGCCGAACTCCCTAAAGAGTATAGTTCATACTCCAATTGAATTATGTACTTCGACGACACTAAAATGCTAGCCGGATTGGGGGCTGGTGTCATCCTAACATCCCCCACTGGGGACACAGTCTGCTATGCACTAAAAATTATGTATACGGCTTCCAACAATGTAGCTGAATACGAGGCGCTGCTACATGGTCTTCGCATGGCTGTCTCCATGGGTATACAACGCCTAGAGGTGAGTGGTGACTCCAACCTCGCAATTTCCCAGGTCAACGGAGAGTTCGACACAACGGACCCAAAAATGGCGGCATATCGAAATGCCATATTAAAGATATCAGTCCGGTTTGAAGGACTGGAATTTCATCACGTCGCTCGAGAGAGTAATCAGGCAGCCGATATCCTCGCTCGTATGGGCGCTAAGAAAGACCCTGTGCCACCCAACACCTTCATGGAAAGGCTCTTCAAGCCATCTGTTGTGTGGTAGGGTGAGAGCGGAGAAGGCAATACGGACCTGATCACACCCCCAGCCGCCGAAAACAATGCAGACACCATCGGCGGTCCGGATATCGAGATAACACCCTCTGCTCATGAGATCATGGAGGTTATCGCTCCCTGGACCAAACCATTTCTGGCCTACCTTAATAGGCAAGAGCTCCCTGACGATCAAAACGAGGCTCGATGCATAGTTCGGCGCTCCAAAGCCTTTAAAGTACATGAGGGTGAACTATATAAAAGAAGCACTACCGGAGTCCTTCAAAGGTGTATCTCCAAAGAAGAGGGAAGGCAGCTCTTGGCAGAAATACATGGTGGCCTTGATGGTCATCATGCCGCAGCTCAAGCCCTCGTAAGCAAAGCGTTCTGGACAGAGTTTTTCTGGCCCACGGCTCGAGCAGATGCTCAAGCCCTTGTCCAACGTTGCGTGGGCTGTCAGCTTTTCGCCAATCAAAGCCATATGCCTCCTACCGCATTAAGAACAATCCCGATCTGGGGGCTTGACATGGTTGGACCCCTTAAAGGGGGAAGACACAAAAAGAAATATTTGCTAGTCATGATTGATAAATTCACTAAATGGATAGAAGCCAAACCAGTAAAAACAGCTGAGGCCGGACCAGTGATTGACTTTATATCCGACATAGTCCATCGTTATGGTGTTCCACACAGTATCATCACTGATAATGGCTCTAACTTCATAGCTGATGAGGTGAAAACTTGGTGCGCTAAGTTGGGCATTAAACTCGACTATGCATCCGTATACCACCCTCAAACAAATGGCCAAGTTGAGCGGGCCAATGGTCTAATCATGAGTGGTATTAAGCTCAGACTAGTGTGCTCTTTATGAGAATCAGACAAGCACTGGTTTGAGGAACTCGATTCCGTACTTTGGGGACTCCGGACCATGCCCAATCGAGCGACCGGATACACACCCTTCTTTATGGTGTATGGCGCATAGGTCGTATTGCCCTGCGACATTATTCATGACTCACCTAGAGTGCACATGTACGAAGAGAAAGAATCCGAACTAGATCGGCAGGATGACCTAGATGGACTCGAAGAGGAGCACGACGTCGCTAAGGCCTGTTCCGCATTCTACCAACAACAGGCCAGGCGTTACCAAAGCAGAGAAGTGCGGGCTAAAACATACAATGTCAATGAACTTGTTCCACGCCTCTCGGAGAATAATAAGGATAAGCTCAAGCCCAAATGGGAGGGGCCCTTCGTCATAGATGAAGTTCTTACTGGAGGAGCCTGTCGCCTTCGCAATTGTGACGCCCGGGTAATCAAGCTACAGTAACCCTCTGGTAATGATGCCACGTCACCTCGATTATTGTTGATAATCTCGCGTTAGTTCAGAACCGATTCAAATTCAAATCTGAATTAAAGTTAAAACAATTAAAGTTTTCAAAAGTCAAAACTAAATTGTTCCTAACGTGTCAAAAAAAAAACCCGTAACAAATGTTGGTGAAGAAATCATATTCTAATAAAAAACTTAAATGCATTTAATAAACTAGAACAGCGATAAAACAATTATCTAAAATGCTTTTAAAATAATAAGCACATGCAATACACTTTATTTAAAGTGCCAGAATATCTGGGGCTGTGACCTATTTAATAACACCAAATTAGTTGTCGCTCCTAAATATTTTAAAACAAGAATAAAAGAAAACTGAAAAGAAATAGAAAAACAAAAAAGAAGAAGGGAAAAGAAAACAAACCCCCCCACTGGGCCACAAACCAGCTGGCCTCTGGGCCAACCAGTCCGGCCCAGCCGGCGCCTATAGCCCCCCTGGGGCGACCGAACCCTAGCTACCCGATCCCCACTCCCCCACTTCCCCCCTCTTGCTCTCCCTCCCCTCTCGATCCAGATCGGGGGCGCGACCCCGCGGCACTCCCGACGACGCCTCCGTTGCCGACCGCCGACCCCATCGCGTCGCTGCTTGCCTCCTGGACTCCCCCTCGCCCTCCTCTCCTTCGCGCGACACCCGCCAGACGCTGCGGCCTCGCCTGTTGACCCGACGCCGTCGCCCGTCGTCACCACCACCCCGTCGTCAACCGTCGTCGCCCCGAGCTCCGGCGCCTCCCCGACTCCTCCTCGCGCACACTATTGCACACCTGCAGGGCCCGGTGAGGCCCCTCCTCTGCTTTCCCCCTCTTCTTTCCCTCCCATCGCAGTAGGTCGCCCCCGCCGTCACGCCCGAGCTCCCGAGGAGCTCGCGGTTGCCGCACCCGTGTAACCCGCCGTCGTGCACTGGTCGCACCTTCCCTGACCTGCTAGCTCCCGCCACGGTCTCTCCCCTTGCCGTATGCACGCACGCCGTGGTGGCCGGCTCGCCCTCCTAGCTGCAGCGGCTCCTGCCCATGCGTGTGCGCCGCCGCGCCCGCACCACGCCGCAATCCCTGCCTCCGCCCGTTCCCGACGAGCCCCGCGTTGGGCCGCTACGCACCCGTGCGGCTGCGTGCGCTGTGCCTCTGGCCACCGGCGCATTGTCGCCGGCCTCCGCCTCGCACCCGGGTGGGTACGGTCTCCGCCCGGGCAGCGCCCATGCCCGTTGCGCCCGAACCCGCTAACACCAACGCCCGCTAAGGTCCCTAGGGCCTATGACATGTGGGGCCCATGCCCCAGAACTTTATTTAAAAAAAGAATTAAAAATAAATAAATAAATAATAATTACATTAATTAATTAATCAATAAGTGAATTAATTAAGTTAATTAATCATGTTTAATTAAGCTAATTAACCAGTTAGTTTAATTAAATAGTACTTAGTTTAACTAAGGCCTAATTAACCTAAACAGAGTATGACAGGTGCGTCCCACTGGACCCACATGTCAGTTTGACCCAGTCAACTCTGCTGACTACTGACGTCAGCATGACATCATGCTGGTGTCATTAATTCATTTTCGAATTAATTTAAATAATTAATTAAATACCAGAAATTAATAAAATCTTCAGAAAATCATATCTTTTAATCCGTAACTCGGATTAAAATACTTTCTACATGAAAGTTACTCAGAACGACGAGACGAATCCGGGTACGCAACCCGTTTGTCAGCCACACATCCCTAGCATAGCAAACATGCAACTTTTCCCCTCCGGTTCATCTGTCCGAAAACCCGAAACACCGGGAATACTTTCCCGGATGTTTCCCCCTTTCGCCGGTATCACATAATACCGCGTTAGGACATACCTAGCACCGCGTATTGCCGCGTCTTGCTTTGTGTTGCATTTGATTGCTCTGTTATTTATTGTGTTCCTCCTCCGTTACTCCTTTCCGGTAGACTCCGAGACCGCTGCCGATGTCCGTGTGTTCGACTACATCGAAGATGACCCCCTCCTTGCCAGAGCAACCAGGCAAGCCCCCCTTTGATCACCAGATATCGCCTACTCTTTTCTCTATACTGCTTGCATTAGAGTAGTGTAGCATGTTACTGCTTTCCGTTATTCCTATCCTGATGCATAGCCTGTCCTTGCTACTACTGTTGTTACCATTACCTGCTATCCTACTGCTTAGTATAGGATGCTAGTGTTCCATCAGTGGCCCTACACTCTTGTCCGTCTGCCATGCTATACTACTGGGCCGTGATCACTTCGGGAGGTGATCACGGGCATATACGATATACTTTACACAGTTACATTACCTGTGATATTGTTCGGAGATGGGGGCTGAAGGGGCAGGTGGCTCCATCCCGGTAGAGGTGGGCCTGGGTTCCCGATGGCCCCCGACTGTTACTTTGTGGCGGAGTGGTAGGGCAGGTTGAGACCACCTAGGAGACAGGTGGGCCTGGCCCTGGTCGGCGTTCGCGGATATTTAACACGCTTAACGAGATCTTGGTATTTGATCTGAGTTGGCTACGAGCCTATACACACTAACCATCTACGCGGGAGTAGTTATGGGTATCCCGACGTCGTGGTATCAGCCGAAGCCTTCTTGACGTCAGCGACTGAGTGGCGCGCGCCGGGTTGGACTGCGTTAACGCAACTTCCTTTGTAATGGAGGTTGCTAGGTCTGCTCACCGGCCGCGTACGCAACGTGCAAGTGTGCTAAGGGCGATGGGCCCAGACCCCTGTGCGCTTAGGTTTAGACCGGCGTGCTGACCTCTCTGTTGTGCCTAGGTGGGGCTGCGACGTGTTGATCTTCCACGGCCGGGCATGACCCAGGAAAGTGTGTCCGGCCAAATGGGATCAAGCGTGTTGGGTAAGTTGGTGCACCCCTGCAGGGAAGTTAATCTATTCGAATAGCCATGATCTTCGGTAACAGGACGACTTGGAGTTGTACCTTGACCTTATGACAACTAGAACCGGATACTTAATAAAACACACCCTTCCAAGTTCCACAGACAATCCGGTGATCGCTTTTCCACAGGGCGACGAGGGGAGGATCGCCAGGTAGGATTATGCTACTGCGATGCTACTAGAGATGCTACTTGGAGATGCTACTTGGGGGACTTCAATCTACTCTCTTCTACATGCTGCAAGACGGAGGCTGCCAGAAGCGTAGTCTTCGACAGGATTAGCTATCCCCCTCTTATTCTGGCATTCTGCAGTTCAGTCCACCGATATGGCCCTTTACACATATACCCATGCATATGTAGTGTAGCTCCTTGCTTGCGAGTACTTTGGATGAGTACTCACGGTTGCTTTTCTCCCTCTTTTCCCCTTTCCCTTCTACCTGGTTGTTGCAACCAGATGCTGGAGCCCTGGAGCCAGACGCCACCGTCGATGATGATTCCTACTACACTGGAGGTGCCTACTACTACGATCAGGCCGCTGACGATGACCAAGAGTAGTTAGGAGGATCCCAGGCAGGAGGCCTGCGCCTCTTTCGATCTGTATCCCAGTTTGTGCTAGCCATCTTTTGGCAACTTGTTTAACTTATGTCTGTACTTAGATATTGTTGCTTCCGCTGACTCGTCTATGATCGAGCACTTGTATTCGAGCCCTCGAGGCCCCTGGCTTGTATTATGATGCTTGTATGACTTATTTATGTTTTAGAGTTGTGTTGTGATATCTTCCCGTGAGTCCCTGATCTTGATCGTACACATTTGCGTGCATGATTAGTGTACGCTTGAATCGGGGGCGTCACAAGTTGGTATCAGAGCCAGCTACCTGTAGGAACCCCCCTTTCCAACTCCTTGGTCAAAGTTGAGTCTAGTTGATGAAAATTGTTTTACTAACTTGGTTGTGCGGCCCATGGGCCCACGTCGCCAATTGGGTGGTATTAGGATCTTTTACTCCTCATCTATACTCTGGGACTCTGATCTCTCTTCTATTCGGGTTTAATGAGTTTAACTAAATCTAACATTAGGATCTTGTGATCACTTTCACCCGGAGAGCCCCTTATTACCGATGATCGTCGGCTGCACCAGAAGATTTTGAAGATACTCTCTGATGTTCTCTCGAGACTCTGTGTCCGTCGCTTTTGCAATCCCCTACCACCGATACATCCCTATGGATAAATGCTTACACATGTCCTTCTTACTTTCAGTCCCAGCTGCTCTTGTTATTACAAGATGCATCGAATTATTCTTTGACTTTTAAGAATCTCTTGAGCCTTATGCCTTACAAATCTTTGCCGCATGAATACCCCTACGGATAATTCCTCGCACTTATCGAGTATCTGCTCATTCCCAATTGTTCATGTGTTTCATAAAATTCTTCGAAATACTACTCGATCTTACGAAAATCCTCAACATGCTATTGCTCTTGAAATTCTTGCTTGCTTGCATTATGGTTAATCCCATAAGTCTAGTAATCTTATTGGCATCCTTTGTCACTATTATTTTGAGTACATTAATTCGATATGTTGCGAATGCTCGCAATCATCAAGCAATAGAATTCTTCCCTTCAGCCCAGACGTCACTCCGGACATGAGCTAGTTCTGGACCAAACTAATTGTCGTCAATTGTGCCTCTGGTCTATCCAACTTATCCATCCTTGATCAGAGTGTCTGCTTCTGATTCCTTGTTTTGGAAATCATAATTCATTTGTTATCTAAGCATCGAATTATTCAGATGTTCTATAATCTGATGCCCGTGCATTCTTTCTCCCTCTGATTGAGTATCGATACTCACATCAGCTCCGTTGTGGATCGCCCGATCCATTGTTGGATTTCATCCGACATTGTCCTTCATAATTAATCATCTTGTGAGTTCTTTCTCCGGTACATAATGCCTTTGGTAAATTGTATCCTCTCCTTTTGCCAACCATGCTCTGCTTTCGAGCTGGTGATAATTACTCTTGGAGCTTGTGGTATATGTTCCTAAGATGCCCTGATGGGTTGAACCTATGCCTTCCTTACTATGGGCGAACTCGGAAGTTTTCACGGGTCATACTCATCTGGTATTTCACCAGGTAAAACTTTCAAGACTAATGCCATTATCGAAACGAGAAGTGAATGTAAGGTTATGCTTTGGAGAAGTGGGAGTCGACCTTGAACTTTGTGTTCATGCCCATGGACCCGAGGTGGAACTTATCATGGAAGCTTCTCGTAGTAATAATAATCCCCTTGTTATAACTTCTTCTCTTATCTATGCTTGGTCTTTTGCGACCGTGGTTTCGACCATATTGTTCTTCTTCGATCCCATTTCTTGGACAAGTTTAAGTGCTTGCCTTCTGCAAATGATTTCACTTGTCCAACCTCTATCCCGCTCTACCCTTGAGTATACTCTCTGGTACCGCGGGAATATCATGGAACTACATAACTCCTTATGGGTTCTTCATCAACTGTTATTTCTCACCGATTCCAATTTTCCTGGGTCCTGGGTTGTCGTCAACCGAGAACACTGATAAGTGAATCAATTCCGCACTTCGATTCGATAACTTTAAGTATTCTTCATTGCTTATGAGTTTATTAATCTTTCAAGTCATTGCTAGCCTGATCGGCTATATCATTATCGTGCAACTTTTAACTGTGCTACCTGGCCCCTCTTTCCGGAGCACAGATTTAGATGGTAAGCAAATCTTCCGTGATCTTCCTCGTCATATCATTTCTCCTTGAACAGACTTGATTTTGAGTTTGTGTCGTACCCATGGTTCCAATAACCTTTCGCTTCATCATTCCTTTGACTCGATGTCGTCGCTGATTGATTACATCTTCATGAAATCTCTCGACAATTGTGTCGTGATCATCATCAACCTTATGAGCTCTTCCAGGATATCAATTGAATTCATGATGAGAAATACCATCCTTGCCCTCGCTGATTTGTGTTGTCATCGACCACTTTATTGCCTTCCCACCAACACAAGCTTGTTCGTGTTTGGTGTTATACCTTGAGTTCCTTGCTATCCAGCAATTGTTCTTCTTTACCTTGGAACATTACCATCTCTTATGTCCTCAATGTTGTGAGAATTTCACCACCTCTGGAGAATTCTTGATACAAGTGATACTTATCACCATCACCATTCTTTTCTTGGTCACCGTGTTATTTCTAACCACCGACAAATGGACTGTGATGTGTAATTCCAAAATTTCTAGCAACCCTATTGCTTTGAAGTTAATGGTCGGCCGTTCATTCTTAGTCTATTGATTATTGAATCACCATTCCGACATTTGTCGTGCAACCCAACCCATATTTCGGGCGCACCTTTCAACCAATGTTTAATTATGTATGTTTTCCTCGAGCATACCTCACTATAACATTTGATCTGAAAAGGGTTATCTCCTTGTTCAGATAATCGTGGAAATCCATCTTTTGAGATCTCAATGGAATGTCGCTGAGTCCATCAGCCACCTCCTCATTCTCTCCTTGACTTAATGATGAACTCTTGTTTCGGAACTCGCTTCCATAGTTCAGTTCCCAAGAATCTTACAATGTCATCTCGACAATTTGTGTTGCACCTTTTCTTCACAGACATCCTGAGTCTGAGTTATCCTGACACCAATCGGATCTGAATCTCGGTCAGATATGGTGGTTGGGACAACTTTCCAGGAGTTATGATGTTGGTCCTTTGATGACCCGGTAATATGATGTCATGTCTAGCACCCCCCCCTCGGCTAGAGGACCTGTCATTATAATTTCTTTTGAAAAGATAACCATTCTTCTTGAAGAGAATTGTAAGACTTATTTTATAAGTTGCTCCTGATGGATCATTTGCGTATCCAAAGACTGACCCTTGATTGAAACACCATATCATTGCTACCTCGAAGCATGACTATGATACCCCGCTCATCAACAAGAACATTGGAGGCGCGATGCTAAATGTTTCTTGGTCAGATATCCAAACACCGTTGTATGGGTAACATCTGGATTAATCACTGCCTCTTTATTTGAATGGTTGGGTACTTGCTCTCCTACCCTGTATGTCATGTTCGGCTTGTATATGGGAAGGATATACTCCTAATAGTTGTGTGTAATCACAATTTTCCTTTCCATTGTTCTGTTTAATCTGATAATCACGTTTTCCTTTCCATTCTTTTGTTTAACCTTTCCTGTAATCTGACTTAACTGAGCAGAGATAATTCCCTGCTTCGGTAAGCACCTTGTTGTACCATTCTGTCTGTAAGACCCTGTTACTATTGTTGATGACATCCTGATAACCACCGATGGACGAGAACTTTGCCTATTGGTCCGCCTCGTTCAACGAGCAGGAAATGGTTCTCTTCATCCCTTGCCCTTGGTATCGCTGTTGTTGCCGACATAACTGACAGGCTACCCTCTGACATACCTTGCTTGCATGATCACGCAAGACGTCTTCACCATCCCTACTTTTAACCCACATGGTGGGCCCATAACCCACAGTTCCACAGGATCAAAACCTGACTCTCCTATACACCCCCTGTTCCCAAGGTTGTTCCTCGCGCGTGGCCTCGCATGTAATTCACGAGCCACCTTCAGGTCTGATATCAGACACAATACTTATTCCCATTGCTTGACACTTTCACGCCCTATAACAGGCATCGAACGATTGCCTGCCCGCTCGAAACTTCCTAGGACACCTCCTTACTTTGCTCTCTATATTTTCTTAAGTTTCGATTCGAGAGTTACTTTCCGCCACCTTCCTCGATGTTGTCGACCCTATAGTCAACCTTGCCGAGGTCCGTTCTCCCAGAATGCCCACCCTTTATTCTTTCGTAAGTACGATGGAGTTCCTGAAGAAAGGACGCTAACTTCATCATGATGACTTGAAGCAGAGAAATGAAGACATCAACGAAAGGGATCAACCTCTTCGAAAGAGCAACCAAAGACGAGAAGACCCGTTAGAATTTCGTAACCTAAATTTTCCCATTAGTCCCCCTCTTAAATCTCGGGATGAGATTTCTTGTAGTGGAGGAGAATTGTGATGCCCGGGTAATCAAGCTACAGCAACCCTCTGGTAATGATGCCACGTCACCTCGATTATTGTTGATGATCTCGTGTTAGTTCAGAACCGATTCAAATTCAAATCTGAATTAAAGTTAAAACAATTAAAGTTTTCAAAAGTCAAAACTAAATTGTTCCTAACGTGTCAAAAAAAAACCCGTAACAAATGTTGGTGAGGAAATCATATTCTAATAAAAAACTTAAATGCATTTAATAAACTAGAACAGCGATAAAACAATTATCTAAAATGCTTTTAAAATAATAAGCACATGCAATACACTTTATTTAAAGTGCCAGAATATCTGGGGCTGTGACCTATTTAATAACACCAAATTAGTTGTCGCTCCTAAATATTTTAAAACTAAAATAAAAGAAAACTGAAAAGAAATAGAAAAACAAAAAAGAAGAAGGGAAAAGAAAACAAACCCCCCCACTGGGCCACAAACCAGCTGGCCTCTGGGCCAACCAGGCCGGCCTAGCCGACGCCTATAGCCCCCCTGGGGCGACCGAACCCTAGCTACCCGATCCCCACTCCCCCACTTCCCCCCTCTCGCTCTCCCTCCCCTCTCGATCCAGATCGGGGGCGCGACCCCGCGGCACTCCCGACGACGCCTCCGTTGCCGACCGCCGACCCCATCGCGTCGCTGCTTGCCTCCTGGACTCCCCCTCGCCCTCCTCTCCTTCGCGCGACACCCGCCAGACGCTGCGGCCTCGCCTGTTGACCCGACGCCGTCGCCCGTCGTCACCACCACCCCGTCGTCAACCGTCGTCGCCCCGAGCTCCGGCGCCTCCCCGACTCCTCCTCGCGCACACTATTGCACACCTGCAGGGCCCGGTGAGGCCCCTCCTCTGCTTTCCCCCTCTTCTTTCCCTCCCGTCGCAGTAGGTCGCCCCCGCCGTCATGCCCGAGGTCCCGAGGAGCTCGCGGTTGTCGCGCCCGTGTAACCCGCCGTCGTGCACTGGTCGCACCTCCCCTGACCTGCTAGCTCCCGCCACGGTCTCTCCCCTTGCCGTATGCACGCACGCCGTGGTGGCCGGCTCGCCCCCCCCCAGCTGCAGCGGCTCCTGCCCATGCGTGTGCGCCGCAGCGCCCGCACCACGCCGCAATCCATGCCTCCGCCCGTTCCCGACGAGCCCCGCGTTGGGCCGCTACGCACCCGTGCGGCTGCGTGCGCTGTGCCTCTGGCCACCAGCGCATTGTCGCCGGCCTCCGCCTCGCACCCGGGTGGGTTCGGTCTCCGCCCGGGCAGCGCCCGTGCCCGTTGCGCCCGAACCCGCTAACACCAACGCCCGCTAAGGTCCCTAGGGCCTATGACATGTGGGGCCCATGCCCCAGAACTTTGTTTAAAAAAAGAATTAAAAATAAATAAATAAATAAATAATAATTACATTAATTAATTAATTAATCAATAAGTGAATTAATTAAGTTAATTAATCATGTTTAATTAAGCTAATTAACCAGTTAGTTTAATTAAATAGTACTTAGTTTAACTAAGGCCTAATTAACCTAAACAGAGTATGACAGGTGGGTCCCACTGGACCCACATGTCAGTTTGACCCAGTCAACTCTGTTGACTACTGACGTCAGCATGACATCATGCTGATGTCATTAATTCATTTTCAAATTAATTTAAATAATTAATTAAATACTAGAAATTAATAAAATCTTCAGAAAATCATATCTTTTAATCCGTAACTCGGATTAAAATACTTTCTACATGAAAGTTGCTTAGAACGACGAGACGAATCCGGGTGCGCAGCCCGTTTGTCAGCCACACATCCCTAGCATAGCAAACACACAACTTTTCCCCTCCGGTTCATCTGTCCGAAAACGCGAAACACCAGGAATACTTTCCCGGATGTTTCCCCCTTTCGCCGGTATCACATAATACCGCGTTAGGACATACCTAGCACCGCGTATTGCCGCGTCTTGCTTTGTGTTGCATTTGATTGCTCTGTTATTTATTGTGTTCCCCCTCCGTTACTCCTTTCCGGTAGACTCCGAGACCGCTGCCGATGTCCGTGTGTTCGACTACATCGAAGATGACCCCCTCCTTGCCAGAGCAACCAGGCAAGCCCCCCCTTTGATCACCAGATATCGCCTACTCTTTTCTCTATACTGCTTGCATTAGAGTAGTGTAGCATGTTACTGCTTTCCGTTATTCCTATCCTGATGCATAGCCTGTCCTTGCTACTACTGTTGTTACCATTACCTGCTATCCTACTGCTTAGTATAGGATGCTAGTGTTCCATCAGTGGCCCTACACTCTTGTCCGTCTGCCATGCTATACTACTGGGCCGTGATCACTTCGGGAGGTGATCACGGGCATATACGATATACTTTACACAGTTACATTACCTGTGATACTGTTCGGAGATGGGGGCTGAAGGGGCAGGTGGCTCCATCCCGGTAGAGGTGGGCCTGGGTTCCCGACGGCCCCTGACTATTACTTTGTGACGGAGCGGCAGGGCAGGTTGAGACCACCTAGGAGACAGGTGGGCCTGGCCCTGGTCGGCGTTCGCGGATATTTAACACGCTTAACGAGATCTTGGTATTTGATCTGAGTTGGCTACGAGCCTATACGCACTAACCATCTACGCGGGAGTAGTTATGGGTATCCCAGCGTCGTGGTATCAGCCGAAGCCTTCTTAACGTCAGCGACTGAGTGGCGCGCGCCGGGTTGGACTGCGTTAACGCAACTTCCTTTGTAATGGAGGTTGCTAGGTCTGCTCACCGGCCGCGTACGCAACGTGCAGGTGTGCTAAGGGCGATGGGCCCAGACCCCTGTGCGCTTAGGTTTAGACTGGCGTGCTGACCTCTCTGTTGTGCCTAGGTGGGGCTGCGACGTGTTGATCTTCCGCGGCCGGGCATGACCCAGGAAAGTGTGTCCGGCCAAATGGGATCAAGCGTGTTGGGTAAGTTGGTGCACCCCTGCAGGGAAGTTAATCTATTCGAATAGCCATGATCTTAGGTAACAGGACGACTTGGAGTTGTACCTTGACCTTATGACAACTAGAACCGGATACTTAATAAAACACACCCTTCCAAGTTCCACAGACAACCCGGTGATCGCTTTTCCACAGGGCGACGAGGGGAGGATCGCCGGGTAGGATTATGCTACTGCGATGCTACTGGAGATGCTACTTGGAGATGCTACTTGGGGGACTTCAATCTACTCTCTTCTACATGCTGCAAGACGGAGGCTGCCAGAAGCGTAGTCTTCGACAGGATTAGCTATCCCCCTCTTATTCTGGCATTCTGCAGTTCAGTCCACCGATATGGCCCTTTACACGTATACCCATGCATATGTAGTGTAGCTCCTTGCTTGCGAGTACTTTGGATGAGTACTCACGGTTGCTTTTCTCCCTCTTTTCCCCTTTCCCTTCTACCTGGTTGTTGCAACTAGATGCTGGAGCCCTGGAGCCAGACGCAACCGTTGACGATGATTCCTACTACACTGGAGGTGCCTACTACTACGTGTAGGCCGCTGACGACGACCAAGAGTAGTTAGGAGGATCCCAGGCAGGAGGCCTGCGCCTCTTTCGATCTGTATCCCAGTTTGTGCTAGCCATCTTTTGGCAACTTGTTTAACTTATGTCTGTACTCAGATATTGTTGCTTCCGCTGACTCGTCTATGATCGAGCACTTGTATTCGAGCCCTCGAGGCCCCTGGCTTGTATTATGATGCTTGTATGACTTATTTATGTTTTAGAGTTGTGTTGTGATATCTTCCCGTGAGTCCCTGATCTTGATCGTACACATTTGCGTGCATGATTAGTGTACGATTGAATCGGGGGCGTCACAGCAATGCAGAGGATAATCGCCTTGAGCCGAACCCATGGAACGCCGCCCGACTCTGACGATTTAATGCATAATTCAGCCTCCTTGGGTTTCATTTTAAACTAGGTTTTTTCTCTCCCTTTTCAATTTCCCCCCTTTTTCTTCTCCAATGTATGTTCGGATCGACCGCATTGTTCGGGGTACACATCTTCAAATGTATACACCCCACCATACATGGGGGCTTATTTTAAAGAAGCATTTTATTGTAAAGCCTATAAGCTTCTTTCATCCATAATGGTTGTTGGTCCTGCCATTTTATGCACCTCTATGACTTAAGTTTTTGCCAAGCTGGGTTGCCTTGCTCCTGTGTTTATACCCTACGTTCCCGATTGTTCGGCTAGGGTGTAAAGGGAGTACCTCTGCGATTGTTACAACCGGGTTTTCTGAACCTGTACCTCAGACGGGTGAAGCCAAAAGCTAGCGTTCTTAAGGGAATAATTGGTCGGCACATATACAACAGACTATTTCTGGAAAAAAAAACTATGGAATTGGCTGCCTGTACTTCGGATACGAGCCTAGCACAAGGAAAGGAACCCCTAACAGAACTATTTTTCTTGGAAGATGTTTCTTGCATTAAAAAGTAATATAACATAACTCCCTGAACAATTTTGTCTGTTCGAGGAATATGACCGAATTGCCTGGTTTCCAAGGATACTAAATGTCTCTTAGTTAGATGTGGTATATGCAAACACTCCAACTTCTTGGTTCGGAGGTGGAAGCCAAAGGTCTACGATGACAAAATTTTATAAGTTCGGCAGGAGATAAGTTTGGTCATAAAGTACATTGTTACATAGAATCGAACGCCTACTCTCTTTCTACACCATCTAGTAGACTATCTAATTTACAATCTTGTTGCGAAAATTTTGCCGCTGTCATTACTTGGTCGTATACCAAGCTTACAGGAATTTCCTTCCCGTCAGGTCCTTGCGGTCCAACTCGGACCATATGGTTTGGATCAAGACCGGTATAGCGTGTCTTCACCATGGCCCATGCCTCTCAAGCACCTTCACGGCATGCAGACGTTTTCCACAGCTTGAAGCAATGCCGAGCACCCTTGCATAGATCTGCCAATCCCTCCATACTTTCTGGCGGGACGTCGGACGGCCATAAGGCCTTGGCCATATTCTTCATAGCCTTCCGGGCATGTTCCTGCACCTTTGCCAGTTCCTTCAGAACATCGCTTTGCAGCCCGGACACTTCCTCCTCGGGGCGGCCGATCAACATACATGTATCAACCGAACTATAACATTCCGCATTATATGGTTATATCAATAATCTAGACGATTCACAAGTCATACCGAATATGCCGCCCTTCAGCTTCAGGTTTTCCTTTTGTGCCTCCAAGAGTTGAGCCTTTAAGCTCCTTATCTCTTCGGCCTGCTTCTTCATGAAGGAAATATGCCCTAGAGGCAATAATAAAATTATTATTTATTTCCTTAGTTCATGATAAATGTTTATTATTCATGCTAGAATTGTATTAATCGGAAACTTAGTACATGTGTGAATACATAGACAAAACATATAGTCCCTAGTATGCCTCTACTTGACTAGCTCGTTAATCAAAGATGGTTATGTTTCCTAACTTTAGACATGTGTTGTCATTTGATGAACGGGATCACATCATTAGGACAATGATGTGATGGAAATGACCCATCCGTTAGCTTAGCATTATGATCGTGTCAGTTTCATTGCTACTGCTTTCTTCATGACTTATACAAGTTCCTCAGACTATGAGATTATGCAACTCCCGAATATCCAAGGAACACTTTGTGTGCTACCAAACGTCAAACCATAAAAGAGTTATTATAAAGGTGCTCTATAGGTGTCTCCGAAGGTGTTTGTTGGGTTGGCATAGATCGAGATTAGGATCTGTCACTCTGTGTTTCAGAGAGGTATCTTTGGTCCCTCTCGGTAATACTCATCACTATAAGCCTTGCAAGCATTGTGACTAAAGAGTTAGTTATGGGATGAAGTATTAAGGAACAAGTAAAGAGACTTTCCGGTAATGAGATTGAACTAGGTATGATGATACTAACGATCGAATCTCGGGCAAGTAACATACTGATGACAAAGGGAACAACGTATGTTGTTATGCGGTTTAACCGATAAAGATCTTCGTAGAATATGTAGGAACCAATATGAGCATCTAGGTTCCGCTATTGGTTATTGACCGGAGATGTGTCTCAGTCATGTCTATATAGTTCTCGAACCCATAGGGTCCGCTTGCTTAACATTCGATGACGATTGGTATTATTAGTTTATGTGATACGATGTACCGAAGGTTGTTCGGAGTCCCGGATATGATCATGGACATGATGAGGAGTCTCAAAATGGTCGAGACATAAAGATTGATATATTGGATGACTATATTCAGACACTGGAAGTGTTCCAGATAAGTTTCGGATAAAACCGGATTATCGGGGGTTACCGGAACCCCCCCGGGAAGCTATTGGGCCTCATGGGACTTAGTGGAGAAGAGAGAGGGCCAGCCAGGAGGTGGCACGTGCCCCCCTTGCCCTAGTCCGAATTGGACAAGGGGAGGGTGCGGCGCCCCCCTCTCCTTCCTTCTCTCCACCTCCTCCTTTCCCCTTCTCCTTGTTGGAATAGGAAAGGGGGGGGACCTACTTGGAGTAGGATTGCCCCCCTTGGCGCGCCTCCTCCCCTGGCCGGCCTCCTCCTCCCTCCCTCCCTTATATACGTGGGAAGAGGGCACCCCATAGACACACAAGTTGATTGTTTAGACGTATGCGGTGCCCCCCTCCATAGATTTCCACCTCGGTCATATCATTGTAGTGCTTAGGTGAAGCCATGCGCCGGTAACTTCATCATCACCGTCACCATGCCGTCGTGCTGGCGAAACTCTCCTTGACCTCAGCTGGATCTAGAGTTCATGGGACGTCACCGAACTGAATGTATGCAGATCACGGAGGTGCCGTACCTTCGGTGCTAGGATCGGTCAGATCGTGAAGACGTACGACTACATCAACCGCATTGTCATAACTCTTCCGCTTTTGGTCTAAGAGGGTACGTAGACAACACTCTCCCCTCTCGTTGCTATGCATCACCTAGAGATAGATCTTGCGTGATCGTAGGATTTTTTTTTGAAATTACTATGTTCCCTAATGTGGCATCCGAGCCAGGTCTATGCGTAGATGTTATATGCACGAGTATAACACAAAGAGTTGTTGGGTGATAATAGTCATACTGCTTACCAGCATGTCCTACTTTGATTCGTCGGTATTGTTGGATGAAGCAGCTCAGACCGACATTACACGTACGCTTACGCGAGACTGGTTCTACCGACGTGCTTCGCACATAGGTGGTTGGTGAGTGTCAGTTTCTCCAACTTTAGTTGAATTAAGTGTGGCTACGCCCGGTCCTTGTTGAAGGTTAAAACAGCACACTTGACGAAAAATCGTTGTGCTTTTGATGCGTCGGTAAGAATGGTTCTTGCTAGAAGCCCATAGCAGCCACGTAAAACTTGCAACAACAAAGTAGAGGACGTCTAACTTGTTTTTGCAGGGCTTGCTGTGATGTGGTATGGTCAAGGCATGATATGATATAAATTGTTGTACGAGATGATCATGTAATGTAACAAAGTTATCGGCAACTGGCAGGAGCCATATGGATGTCGCTTTATTGTATGCAATGCAATCACCATGTAATTATTTTACTTTATCACTAAGCAGTAACGATAGTCGTAGTAACAATAGTTGGCGAGACGACGACGATGCTACGATGGAGATCAAGGTGCCGCGCTGGTAACGATGGAGATCATGACGATGCTTTGGCGATGGAGATCATGAGCGATGGACATATCATGTCACATATTTTGATTGCATGTGATGTTTATCCTTTATGCATCTTATTTTGCTTAGTACAGTGGTAGCATTATAAGATGACCCCTTACTAAATTTCAAGGTATAAGTGTTCTCCCTAAGTATGCACAGTTGCTACAGTTCGTCGTGCCGAGACACCACGTGATGATCGGGTGTGATAAGCTCTACATTCACATACAACAGGTGCAAGCCAGTTTTGCACACGCAGAATACTCGGGTTAAACTTGACGAGCCTAGCATATGTAGATATGGCCTCGGAACACTGAGACCGAAAGGTCGAGCATGAATCATATAGTAGATATGATAAACATAGTGATGTTCACCATTGAAAACTACTCCATCTCACGTGATGATCGGACATGGTTTAGTTGATTTGGATCACGTGATCACTTAGATGATTAGAGGGATGTCTATCTAAGTGGGAGTTCTTAAGTAATATGATTAATTGAACTTACATTTATCATGAACTTAGTACCTGATAGTATTTTGCATGTCTATGTTGTTGTAGATCAATGGCCCGTGCTACCGTTCCTTTGAATTTTAATGCGTTCCTAGAGAAAGCTAAGTTGAAAGATGATGGCAGCAACTACACAGACTGGGTCCGTAACTTGAGTATTATCGTCATTGCTACATAGAAGAATTATGTCCTGGAAGAACCATTAGGTGTACCACCCGCGCCCGCAACTGCAGTCGTTGTGAATGCCTGGCAGACGCGTGTTGATGACTACTCGATAGTTCAGTGTGCCATGCTTTACGACTTAGAATCGGGACTTCAAAGACGTTTTAAACATCATGGAGCATATGAGATGTTCGAAGAGTTGAAGTTAATATTTCAAGCAAATGCCCGAGTTGAGAGATATGAAGTCTCCAACAAGTTCTACAGCTAGAAAATGGAGGAGAATAGTTCTGTCGGTGAACACATACTCAGAATGTCTGGGTACCATAACCACTTGACTCAACTGGGAGTTAATCTTCCCGATGATAGTGTCATTGACAAAGTTCTTCAATCACTTCCACAAAGCTATAAAGGCTTCGTGATGAACTATAATATGCAAGGGATGAACAAGACTATTCCCGAGATCTTTGCAATGCTAAAGGCTGCGGAGGTAGAGATCAAAAAGGAGCATCAAGTGTTGATGGTCAACAAGACCACTAGTTTCAAGAAAAGGGGCAAAGGGAAGAAGGGGAACTTCAAGAAGAATGGCAGAAAGGTTGCTTCTCAAGAGAAGAAACCCAAGTCTAGACCTAAGCCTGAAACTGAGTGCTTCTACTAGAAAGGGACTGGTCACTGGAAGCGGAACTGCCCCAAGTATTTGGCGGATAAGAAGGATGGCAAAGTGAAATGTATATTTGATATACATGTTATTGATGTGTACTTAACTAATGCCCGCAGTAGTGCCTGGGTATTTGATACTGGTTTTGTTGCTCATATTTGCAACTCGAAACAGTGGCTACGGATTAAGCGAAGATTGGCTAAGGACGAGGTGACGATGCGCGTAGGAAATGGTTCCAAAGTCGATGTGATCGCGGTCGGCACGCTACCTCTACATGTACCTTCGAGATTAGTTTTAGACCTGAATAATTGTTATTTGGTGCCAATGTTGAGCATGAACATTATATCTGGATCTTGTTTAATGCGAGACAGTTATTCATTTAAATCAGAGAATAATGGTTGTTCTATTTATATGAGTAATATCTTTTATGGTCATGCACCCCTGATGAGTGGTCTATTTTTGTTGAATCTCGATAGTAGTGATACACATATTCATAGTGTTGAAGCCAAAAGATATAAGTTTAATAATGATAGTGCAACTTATTTGTGGCACTGCCATTTGGGTCATATCGATGTAAAGCGCATGAAGAAACTCCATGCTGATGGACTTTTGGAATCACTTGGTGCTTGCGAACCATGCCTTATGGGCAAGATGACTAAAACTCTATTCTCCGAAACAATGGAACGAGCTACTGACTTATTGGAAATAATACATACTGATGTATGCGGTCCAATGAGTATTGAGGCTCATGCTGGGTATCATTATTTTCTTACCTTCACAGATGATTTGAGCAGATATGGTTATATCTACTTAATGAAGCATAAGTCTGAAACATTTGAGAAGTTCAAAGAATTTCAGAGTGAAGTGGAAAATCATTGTAACAAGAAAATAAAGTTTCTACGATCTGATCGTGGAGGTGGATATTTGAGTTACGAGTTTGGTCTTCATTTGAAACAATGTGGAATAGTTTCGCAACTCACGCCACCCAGAACACCACAGCGAAATGGTGTGTCCGAACGTCGTAACTGTACTTTATTAGATATGGTGCGATCTATGATGTCTCTTCCTAATTTACCGCTATCGTTTTAGGGTTATGCTTTAGAGACAACTGCATTCACTTTAAATAGGGCACCATCAAAATCTGTTGAGACGACGCCTTATGAACTGTGGTTTGGCAAGAAACCAAAGTTGTCATTTCTTAAAGTTTGGGGCTATGATGGTTATGTGAAAAAGCTTCAACCTGATAAGCTCGAACCCAAATCGGAGAAGTGCGTCTTCATAGGATACCCAAAGGAAACTATTGGGTACACCTTCTATCACAGATCCGAAGGAAAAATCTTTGTTGCTAAGAATGGATCCTTTCTAGAGAAGGAGTTTCTCTCAAAAGAAGTGAGTGGGAAGAAAGTAGAACTTGATGAGGTAATTGTACCTTCTCCCTTATTGGAAAGTAGTTCATCACAGAAATCAGTTCCAGTGGTTCCTACACCAATTAGTGAGGAAGTTAATGATGATGATCATGAAACTTCAGATCAAGTTACTACTGAACTTCGTAGGTCTTCCAGAGTAAGATCCGCACAAGAGTGGTACGCCAATCCTTTTCTAGAAGTCATGTTACTAGACCATGATGAACCTACGAACTATGAGGAAGCGCTGATGAACCCAGATTCCGCAAAATGGCTTGAGGCCATGAAATCTGAGATGGGATACATGTATGAGAACAAAGTGTGGACTTTGGTGGACTTGCCCGATGATCGGCAAGCCATATAAAATAAGTGGATCTTCAAGAAGAAGACCGATGCTGACGGTAATGTTACTGTCTACAAAGCTCGACTTGTTGCGAAAGGTTTTCGACAAGTTCAAGGAGTTGACTACGATGAGACTTTCTCACCTGTAGCGATGCTTAAGTCTGTCTGAATCATGTTAGCAATTGCTGCATTTTATGATTATGAAATTTGGCAAATGGATGTTAAAATTGCATTCCTGAATGGATTTCTGGAAGAAGAGTTGTATATGATGCAACCAGAAGGTTTTGTCGATCCAAAGGGTGCTAACAAAGTGTGCAAGCTCCAGCGATCCATTTATGGACTGGTGCAAGCCTCTCGGAGTTGGAATAAACGCTTTGATAGTGTGATCAAAGCATATGGTTTTATACAGACTTTTGGAGAAGCCTGTATTTACAAGAAAGTGAGTGGGAGCTCTGTAGCATTTCTGATATTATATGTGGATGACATATTGTTGATTGGAAATGATATAGAATTTTTGGATAGCATAAAGGGATACCTGAATAAGAGTTTTTCAATGAAAGACATCGGTGAAGCTGCTTACATATTGGGCATCAAGATCTATAGAGATAGATCAAGACGCTTAATTGGACTTTCACAAAGCACATACCTTGATAATGTTTTGAAGAAGTTCAAAATGGATCAGTCAAAGAAAGGGTTCTTGCCTGTGTTACAAGGTGTGAAATTGAGTCAGACTCAATGCCTGACCACTGCAGAAGATAGAGAGAAAATGAAAGTCATTCCCTATGCTTTAGCCATAGGTTCTATCATGTATGCAATGTTGTGTACCAGACCTGATGTATGTCTTGCTATATGCATAGCAGGGAGGTACCAAAGTAATCATGGAGTGGAGCATTGGATAGCGGTCAAGAACATCCTGAAATACCTGAGAAGGACTAAGGATATGTTTCTTGTTTATGGAGGTGAAAAAGAGCTCGTCGTAAACAGTTACATCAATGCAAGCTTTAACACTGATCCGGATGACTCTAAGTCACAAACCGGATACATATTTTTATTGAATGGAGGAGCTGTCAGTTGGTGCAGTTCCAAGCAGAGCGTCGTGGCGGAATCTACGTGTGAAGCGGAGTACATTGCTGCTTTGGAAGAAGCGAATGAAGGAGTTTGGATGAAGGAGTTCATATCCGATCTAGGTGTCATACCTAGTGCATCGGGTCCAATGATAATCTTTTGTGATAATACTGGTGCAATTGCCTTGGCAAAGGAATACAGATTTCATAAGAGAACCAAGCACAGCAAGAGATGCTTCAATTCCATCCGTCATCAAGTGTCGGAAGGGTACATAGAGATTTGCAAGATACACACGGATCTGAATGTTGCAGACCTGATACGTCTCCAATGTATCTATAATTTTTGATTGTTCCATGCTATTATATTACCTGTTTTGGATGTTTATGGGCTTTACTAAACACTTCTATATCATTTTTGGGACTAACCTACTAACCGGAGGCCCAACCCAAACTGCAGTTTTCTTGCCTATTTCAGTGTTTCGAAGAAAAGGAATATCAAATGGAGTCCAAACGGAATGAAACCTTCGGGAGAGTTATTTTTGGAACGGAAGCAATCCAGGAGACTTGGAGTATACGTCAGGGAAGCAACGAGGAAGCCACGAGGCAGGGAGGCGCGCCCTACCCCTGGGCACGCCCCCCACCCTCGTGGGCCCCTCGTGGCTCCCCTGACCGACTTCTTTCGCCTATATATATCCATATACCCTAAAAACATCAGGGAGCACAATAGATCGGGAGTTCCGCCGCCGCAAGCCTCTGTAGCCACCAAAAACCAATCGGGACCCTGTTCCGGCACTCTGCCGGAGGGGGGATCCCTCACTGGTGGCCATCTTCATCATCCCGGCTCTCTCCATGACGAGGAGGGAGTAGTTCACCCTCGGGGCTGAGGGTATGTACCAGTAGCTATGTGTTTGATCTCTCTCTCTCTCTCTCTCTCTCGTGTTCTTGATTTGGCACCATCTTGATGTATCGCGAGCTTTGCTATTATAGCTGGATCTTATGATGTTTCTCCCCCTCTACCTTCTTGTAATGGATTGAGTTTTCCCTTTGAAGTTATCTTATCGGATTGAGTCTTTAAGGATTTGAGAACACTTTATGTATGTCTTGCTGTGCTTATCTGTGGTGACAATGAGATATTCACGTGATCTACTTGATGTATGTTTTGGTGATCAACTTGCGGGTTCAATGAACTTATGTATAGGGGTTGGCACACGTTTTCGTCTTGACTCACCTGTAGAAACTTTGGGGCACTCTTTGAAGTACTTTGTGTTGGTTTGAATATATGAATCTGAGATTGTGTGATGCATATCGTATAATCATACCCACAGATACTTGAGGTGACATTGGAGTATCTAGTTGACATTAGGGTTTTGGTTGATTTGTGTCTTAAGGTGTTATTCTAGGACAAACTCTAGGATAGATTGAACGGAAAGAATAGCTTCATGTTATTTTACTACGGACTCTTGAATAGATTGATCAGAAAGGATAACTTTAGGTGGTTTTGTACCCTACCATAATCTCTTCGTTTGTTCTCCGCTATTAGTGACTTTGGAGTGACTCTTTGTTGCATGTTGAGGGATAGTTATATGATCTAGTTATGTTATTATTGTTGAGAGAACTTGCACTAGTCAAAGTATGAACCCTAGGCCTTGTTTCCTACCATTGCAATACCGTTTACGCTCACTTTTATCATTAGTTACCTTGCTGTTTTTATAATTTCAGATTACAAAAACCTATATCTACCATCCATATTGCACTTGTATCACCATCTCTTCGCCGAACTAGTGCACCTATACAATTTACCATTGTATTGGGTGTGTTGGGGACACAAGAGACTCTTTGTTATTTGGTTGCAGGGTTGTTTGAGAGAGACCATCTTCATCCTACGCCTCCCACGGATTGATAAACCTTAGGTCATCCACTTGAGGGAAATTTGCTACTGTCCTACAAACCTCTACACTTGGAGGCCCAACAACATCTACAAGAGGAAGGTTGTGTAGTAGACATCAAGCTCTTTTATGGCGCCGTTGCCGGGGAGGTAAGTGCTTGAAGGTATATCTTTAGATCTTGCAATCGAATCTTTTAGTTTCTTGTTTTATCACTAGTTTAGTTTATAAAAGAAAACTACAAAAAAACGGAATTGAGTTTGCCTCATACGCTTCATCTTTTTAATATCTTTCGTGAAAATGATGGAAAGGAAAATTGTGCTCAATTGCTAGAACAAGAATGCATTAAAATGTTTGGTACTAGATCTTTGTATGATGAGCATGATTGCAATGTTGTTAATATGAATTCCTTGAATATCCATGATGCTAATGATATGCAAAGCCACAAGCTTGGGGAAGCTATATTTGATCAAGATGATATTTTTTGTCCCCCAAGTTTTGATGAGCAAATTTATTATGATGAAAGCATGCCTCCTATTTATGATGATTATTGTGATGATACGTATGCCATAAAGAATAAACTTGCTTATGTGGAGAGTAGTAAAATTTCTATGCAAGTAGATCATGAAAAGAATGCTTTATGTGATGGTTATATTGTTGAATTCATTCATGATGCTACTGAAAATCATTATGAGGGAGGAATATATGCTTGTAGGAGTTGCAATGATATCAAGTTTCCTCTCTATGTGCTTAAAGTTTTAAAGTTATGCTTGTTTTGCCTTTCTATGCTAGTTGATTATTGTTCCCATAATTTGTTTGCTCACAAAATACCTATGCATAGGAAGTGGGTTAGGCTTAAATGTACTAGTCATATTCTTCATGATGCTCTCTTTATGTTTCAATTCTTATCTTTTATGTGAGCATCATTGAAATCATCATGCCTAGCTAGGGGCGTTAAACGAGAGCGCTTGTTGGGAGACAACACAATATTTACCTTTACTATTTTTATGTGTCCACATTATTATGCTACTGTAGTAATCATGTTTTATAAATTTTGTTTCAATAAAGTGCCAAGTAAGACCTTTAGGATAGCTTACGGTGATAGTTGTGTTGATCCTGCTGAAAATCAGAAACTTTTGCACCCAGTAAATTAGTTTTTATAATTTACATAGACGTGATTGTGAGCTGATTCTTCTTGCTATGGATTGGCACACAAATTTCTCAGGTTTTCCTAATTTGGTAGAATTTTTGGAGTTACAGAAGTATTCTAATGATACAGATTACTACAGACTGTTCTGTTTTTGACAGATTCTGTTTTCTATGTGTTGTTTGCTTATTTTGATGAATCTATGAGTAGTATCGGAGGGAATGAACCATAGAGAAGTTGGAATATAGTATATATTACACCAATATGAATTTAGAATGAGTTCACAACAGTACCTAAGTGGTGATTTATTTTCTTATACTAATGGAGCTTACGAGTTTTCTGTTGAGTTTTGTGTTGTGAAGTTTTCAAGTTTTGGGTAAAGATTCGATGGACTATGGCATAAGGAGTGGCAAGAGTCTAAGCTTGGGGATGCCCAAGGCACCCCAAGGTAATATTCAAGGACAACCAAGAGCCTAAGCTTGGGGATGCCCTGGATGGCATCCCCTCTTTCGTCTTCATTCATCGGTAACTTTACTTGGAGCTATATTTTTATTCACCAGATGATATGTGTTTTGCTTGGAGCGTCATTTTATTTTATTTTGTTTTGCTTGCTGTTTGAAGAAAATACCAAGATCTGGAGTTCTTAAATGTTAGAGAGTCTTCACATAGTTGCATAATTGTTTGACTACTCATTGATCTTCACTTATATCTTTCGGAGTAGTTTGTCTTTTGCTCTAGTGCTTCACTTATATCTTTTTAGAGCACGACGGTGGTTCTATTTTGTAGAAAGTATTGATCTCTCATGCTTCACTTATATTATTTGGGAGTCTTTTAGAACAGCATGGTATTTTCTATGGTTATAAAATTGGTCCTAGAATGATGGGCATCCAAGTTGGGTATAATAAAAACTATCATAGAAAGTGAATTGGATGCTATGGTCAATTTGATGCTTGATAATTGTTTTGAGATATGAGGATGGTGATATTAGAGTCATGCTAGTGGAGTAATTATGAATTTGAGGAATACTTGTTTTGAAGTTTGTGATTCCAGTAGCATGCACGTATGGTGAACCGCTTTGTGATGAAGTTGGAGCACGATTTATTTATTGATTGTCTTCCTTATGAGTGGCGGTCGGGGACGAGCGATGGTCTTTTCCTACCAATCTATCCCCTAGGATCATGCGCGTAGTACTTTGTTTCAATGACTTGTAGATTTTTACAATAAGTATATGAGTTCTTTATGACTAATGTTGAGTCCATGGATTATACGCACTGTCACCCTTCCACCATTGCTAGCCTCTCTTGTGCCGCGCAATTTTCGCCGGTATCATACACCCACCATATACCTTCCTCAAAACATCCACCATACCTACCTATTATGGCATTTCCATAGCCATTCCGAGATATATTGCCACCACCGTTCCGTTTATTATGGCACGCTCTATCATTGTCATATTGCTTTTGCACGATCATGTAGTTGACATCGTATTTGTGGCAAAGCCACCTCCATAAATCTTTCATACATGTCACTCTTGATTCATTGTGTATCCCGGTACACCGCCGGAGGCATCCACATAGAGCCATATTTGTTCTAAGTATTGAGTTGTAATTCTTGAGTTTTAAGTAAATAAAAGTGCAATGATCTTCATTATTAGAGCATTGTCCCAAGTGAGGAAAGGATGATGGAGACTATGATTCCCCCACAAGTCGGGATGAGACTCCGGACTTAAAAAAAAGAGGCCATAAAAAAGAGACATGCCATAAAAAAGGGAAATGCCCAAAAAAATGATGAGAGAAAAAGAGAGAAGGGACAATGCTACTATCCTCTTTCCACACTTGTGCTTCAAAGTAGCACCATGGTCTTCATGATAGAGAGTCTCCTATGTTGTCACTTTCATATACTAGTGGGAATTTTCATTATAGAACTTGGCTTGTATATTCCAATGATGGGCTTCCTCAAAATGCCCTAGGTCTTTGTGAGCAAGCAAGTTGGATGCACACCCACTTAGTTTCTTTTTGAGCTTTCATACACTTATAGCTCTAGTGCATCCGTTGCATGGCAATCCCTACTCACTCACATCGATATCTATTAATGGGCATCTCCATAGCTCGTTGATACGCCTAGTTGATGTGAGACTATCTTCTCCATTTTTGTCTTCTCCACAACCACCATTCTATTCCACATATAGTGCTATGTCCATGGCTCACGCTCATGTATTGCGTAGTTGAAAAAGTTTGAGAATACTGAAGTATGAAACAATTGCTTGGCTTGTCATCGGGGTTGTGCATGATTAAATACTTTGTGTGATGAAGATAGAGCATAGCCAGACTATATGATTTTGTAGGGATAGCTTTCTTTATCCATGTTATTTTGAGAAGACATGATTGCTTTGTTAGTATGCTTGAAGTATTATTGTTTTCTTGTCATATGAACTTTTATCTTGAATCATTTGGATCTGAACATTCATGCCACAATAAAGAAAATTACATTGAGAAATATGCTAGGTAGCATTCCACATTAAAAATTCTATTTTTATCATTTACCTACTTGAGGACGAGCAGGAATTAAGCTTGGGGATGCTTGATACGTCTCCAACGTACCTATAATTATTGATTGTTCCATGCTATTATATTACCTGTTTTGGATGTTTATGGGCTTTATCAAACACTTTTGTATCATTTTTGGGACTAACCTACTAACTGGAGGCCCAGCCCAAATTGCTGTTTCTTGCCTATTTCAGTGTTTTGAAGAAAAGGAATATCAAATGGAGTTCAAACGGAATGAAACCTTCGGGAGAGTTATTTTTGGAACGAAAGAAATCCAGGAGACTTGGAGTATACGCCAGGGAAGCAACGATGAAGCCACGAGGCAGGGAGGCGCGCCCTACCCCCTGGGCGCGCCCCCACCCTCGTGGCTCCCCTGACCTAATTCTTTCACCTATATATATCCATATAACCTAAAAACATCGAGGAGCACAATAGATTGGGAGTTCCGCAGCCTCAAGCCTCTATAGCCACCAAAAACCAATCGGGACCCTGTTTCGGCACCCTGCCGGAGGGGGGATCCCTCATTGGTGGCCATCTTCATCATCCCGGCACTCTCCATGACGAGGAGGGAGTAGTTCACCTTCTGGGCTGAGGGTATGTACCAGTAGCTATGTGTTTGATCTCTCTCTCTCTCTCTTGTGTTATTGATTTGGCACCATCTTGATGTATCGCGAGCTTTGCTATTATAGTTGGATCTTATGATGTTTCTCCCCCTCTACCTTCTTGTAATGGATTGAGTTTTCCCTTTGAAGTTATCTTATCGGATTGAGTCTTTAAGGATTTGAGAACACTTTATGTATGTCTTGCCGTGCTTATCTGTGGTGACAATGAGATATTCATGTGATCTACTTGATGTATGTTTTGGTGATCAACTTGCGGGTTCAATGAACTTATATATAGGGGTTGGCACACGTTTTCGTCTTGACTCTCCTGTAGAAACATTGGGGCACTCTTTGAAGTACTTTGTGTTGGTTTGAATATATGAATCTGAGATTGTGTGATGCATATCGTATAATCATACCCACAGATACTTGAGGTGACATTGGAGTATCTAGTTGACATTAGGGTTTTGGTTGATTTGTGTCTTAAGGTGTTATTCTAGGACAAACTCTAGGATAGATTGAACGGAAAGAATAGCTTCATGTTATTTTACTACGGACTCTTGAATAGATTGATCAGAAAGAATAACTTTGAGGTGGTTTCGTACCCTGCCATAATCTCTTCGATTGTTCTCTGCTATTAGTGACTTTGGAGTGACTCTTTGTTGCATGTTGAGGGATAGTTATATGATCTAGTTATCTTATTATTGTTGAGAGAACTTGCACTAGTGAAAGTATGAACCCTAGGCCTTGTTTCTTACCATTGCAATACCGTTTACGCCCACTTTTATCATTAGTTACCTTGCTGTTTTTATAATTTCAGATTACAAAAACCTATATCTACCATCCATATTGCACTTGTATCACCATCTCTTCGCCGAACTAGTGCACCTATACAATTTACCATTGTATTGGGTGTGTTGGGGACACATGAGACTCTTTGTTATTTGGTTGCAAGGTTGTTTGAGAGAGACCATCTTCATCCAACGCCTCCCATGGATTGATAAACCTTAGGTCATCCACTTTAGGGAAATTTGCTACTGTCCTACAAACCTCTGCACTTGGACGCCCAACAATGTCTACAAGAAGAAGGTTGTGTAGTAGACATCAAGCTCTTTTCTGGTGTTGTTGCTGGGGTGGTGAGTGCTTGAAGGTATATCTTTATATCTTGCAATCAAAGCTTTTAGTTTCTTGTTTTATCACTAGTTTAGTTTATAAAAGAAAACTACAAAAAATGGAATTGAGTTTGCCTCATACGCTTCATCTTTTTAATATCTTTCATGAAAATGATGGAAAGGAAAATTGTGCTCAATTGCTAGAAGAAGAATGCATTAAAATGTTTGGTACTAGATCTTTGTCTGATGAGCATGATTGCAGTGTTGTTAGTATGAATTCCTTGAATATCCATGATGCTAATGATATGCTAAGCCACAAGCTTGGGGAAGCTATGTTTGATCAAGATGATATTTTTTGTTCCCCAAGTTTTGCTGAGCAAGTTTATTATGATGAAAGCATGCCTCCTATTTATGATGATTATGAAGGAAATATGCCCTAGAGGCAATAATAAAGTTATTATTTATTTCCTCATATCATGATAAATGTTTATTATTCATGCTAGAATTGTATTAACCGCAAACATGATACATGTGTGAATGCATAGACAAACATATAGTCACTAGTATGTCTCTACTTGACTAGCTCATTAATCAAAGATGGTTATGTTTCCTAATCATAGACATGTGTTGTCATTTGATTAATGGGATCACATCATTAGGAGAATGATGTGATTGACATGACCCATTCCGTTAGCCTAGCACTTGATCGTTTAGTATATTGCTATTGCTTTCTTCATGACTTATACATGTTCCTGTAACTATGAGATTATGCAACTCCCGTTTACCGGAGGAACACTTTGGGTGCTACCAAACGTCACAACGTAACTGGGTGATTATAAAGGAGTACTACAGGTGTCTCCAAAGGTACATGTTGGGTTGGCGTATTTCGAGATTAGGTTTTGTCACTCCGATTGTCGGAGAGGTATCTCTGGGCCCTCTCGGTAATGCACATCACTATAAGCCTTGCAAGCAATGTAACTAATGAGTTAGTTACGGAATGATGCATTACGGAACGAGTAAAGAGACTTGCCGGTAACGAGATTGAACTAGGTATTGGATACCGACGATCGAATCTCGGGCAAGTAACATACCGATGACAAAGGGAACAACGTATGTTGTTATGCGGTTTGACCGATAAAGATCTTCGTAGAATATGTGGGAGCCAATATGAGCATCCAGGTTCCGCTATTGGTTATTGACCGAGAATAGTTCTAGTTCATGTCTACATTGTTCTCGAACCCGTAGGGTCCGCACGCTTAAGGTTTCGATGACAGTTATATTATGAGTTTATGAGTTTTGATGTACCGAAGGAGTTCGGAGTCCCGGATGAGACCGGGGACATGACGAGGAGTCTCGAAGTGGTCGAGACGTAAAGATCGATATATTGGACGACTATATTCGGAGTTCGGAAAGGTTCCGAGTGATTCGGGTATTTTTCGGAGTACCGGAGAGTTACGGGAATTCGCCGGGGAGTATATGGGCCTTATTGGGCCATACGGGAATAGAGGAGAGAGGCCAAAAGGAAGGAGGCCTGCGCCCCCCATCTAGTCCGAATTGGACAAGGGGGTCGGCCCCCTTTTCCTTCTCCCTCTCCTCCTCTTTTCTTCTCCAACAAGGAAAGGAGGAGTCCTACTCCCGGTGGGAGTAGGACTCCCCCCTTGGTGCGCCTCCTCCGTAGGCCGGCCACCTCCCCCCTTGCTCATATATATATGGGGGCAGGGGGGCACCCCAAAGACATAACAACAATTGATTCTTGAGATCTATTAGCCGTGTGCGGTGCCCCCCTCCACCATAGTCCTCCTCAATAATATTGTAGCGGTGCTTAGGCGAAGCCCTGCGACGGTAGAACATCAAGATCGTCACCACGCCGTCGTGCTGACGGAACTCTCCCTCGACACTCGGCTGGATCGGAGTTCGAGAGACATCATCGAGCTGAATGTGTGCTAGAACTCGGAGGTGCCGTAGTTTCGGTGCTTGATCGGTCGGACCGTGAAGACGTACGACTACATCAACCGCGTTGTTCTAACGCTTCCGCTTTCGGTCTACAAGGGTATGTAGATTACACTCTCCCCTCTCGTTGCTATGCATCACCATGATCTTGCGTGTGCGTAGGAAATTTTTGAAATTACTACGTTCCCCAACAATGGTATCAGAGCCTGGTTTTATGCGTAGATGTCATATGCACGAGTAGAACACAAGTGAGTTGTGGGCGATACAAGTCATACTGCTTACCAGCATGTCATACTTTGGCTCAGCGGTATTGTGAGATGAAGCGGCCCGGACCGACATTACGCGTACGCTTACGCGAGACTGGTTTCACCGTTACAAGCACTCGTGCTTAAAGGTGACTGGTGGGTGTCTGTCTCTCTCACTTTAGCTGAACCGAGTGTGGCTACGCCCGGTCATTGCGAAGGTTAAAACAACATTAACTTGACGAACTATCATTGTGGTTTTGATGCGTAGGTAAGAACCGTTCTTGCTAAGCCCATAGCAGCCACGTAAAATTTGCAACAACAAAGTAGAGGACGTCTAACTTGTTTTTGCAGGGCATGTTGTGATGTGATATGGTCAAGATGTGATGCTATATTTTATTGTATGAGATGATCATGTTTTGTAACCGAAGTTATCGGCAACTGGCAGGAGCCATATGGTTGTCGCTTTATTGTATGAAATGCAAACGCCCTGTAATTGCTTTACTTTATCACTAAACGATAGCAATAGTCGTAGAAGCAATAGATGGCGTAACGACAACGATGCTACGATGGAGATCAAGGTGTCGCACCGGTGATGATGGTGATCATGACGGTGCTTCGAAGATGGAGATCACAAGCACAAGATGATGATGGCCATGTCATATCACTTATATTGATTGCATGTGATGTTTATCCTTTATGCATCTTATCTTGCTTTGATTGACGGTAGCATTTTAAGATGATCTCTCACTAAAATTATCAAGAAGTGTTCTCCCTGAGTATGCACCATTGCGAAAGTTCTTTGTGCTGAGACACCACGTGATGATCGGGTGTGATAGGCTCTACGTTCAAATACAACGGGTGCAAAACAGTTGCACACGCGGAATACTCAAGTTAAACTTGATGAGCCTAGCATATAACAGATATGGCCTCGGAACACGGAGACTGAAAGGTCGAGCATGAATCATATAGTAGATATGATCAACATATTGATGTTCACTGTTGAAACTACTCCATCTCACGTGACGATCGGACATGGTGTAGTTGATATGGATCACGTAATCACTTAGAGGATTATAGGGATGTCTATCTAAGTGGGAGTTCTTAAGTAATATGATTAATTGAACTTAAATTTATCATGAACTTAGTACCTGACAGTATTTTGCTAGCTATGTTTGCTTGTAGATAGATGGCTCATGCTGTTGTTCCGTTGAATTTTAATGCGTTCCTTGAGAAAGCAAAGTTGAAAGATGATGGCAGCAATTACACGGACTGGGTCCGTAACCTGAGGATTATCCTCATTGCTGCACAGAAGAATTACGTCCTGGAAGCACCGCTGGGTGCCAGGCCTACTGCTGATGCAACTGACGACGTTAAGAACGTCTGGCAGAGCAAAGCTGATGACTACTCGATAGTTCAGTGTGCCATGCTTTACG
This sequence comes from Triticum dicoccoides, assembly GCF_002162155.2. Classification (NCBI taxonomy): domain Eukaryota; kingdom Viridiplantae; phylum Streptophyta; class Magnoliopsida; order Poales; family Poaceae; genus Triticum; species Triticum dicoccoides. The sequence goes on from NC_041393.1 coordinate 232,247,569, forward strand.
GCTTAGAATCGGGTCTTCAACGATGTTTTGAACGTCATGGAGCATATGAGATGTTCCAGGAGTTGAAGTTAATATTTCAAGCAAATGCCCGGATTGAGAGATATGAAGTCTCCAATAAGTTCTATAGCTGCAAGATGGAGGAGAATAGTTCTTTCAGTGAACACATACTCAAAATGTCTGGGTATAATAATCACTTGATTCAACTGGGAGTTAATCTTCCTGATGATAGTGTCATTGACAGAATTCTTCAATCACTGCCACCAAGCTACAAGAGCTTCGTGATGAACTATAATATGCAAGGGATGGACAAGACTATGCCCGAGCTCTTTGCAATGCTAAAAGCCGCGGAGGTAGAAATCAAGAAGGAGCATCAAGTGTTGATGGTTAACAAGACCACCAGTTTCAAGAAAAAGGGCAAAGGGAAGAAGAAGGGGAACTTTAAGAAGAACAGCAAACAAGTTGCTGCTCAAGAGAAGAAACCCAAGTCTGGACCTAAGCCTGAGACTGAGTGCTTCTACTGCAAGCAGACTGGACACTGGAAGCGAAACTGCCCCAAGTATTTGGCGGATAAGAAGGATGGCAAGGTGAACAAAGGTATATGTGATATACATGTTATTGATGTGTACCTTACTAATGCTCGAAGTAGTACCTGGGTATTTGATACTGGTTCTGTTGCTAATATTTGCAACTCGAAGCAGGGACTACGGATTAAGCAAAGATTGGCTAAGGACGAGGTGACGATGCGCGTGGGAAATGGTTCCAAAGTCGATGTGATCGCGGTCGGCACGCTACCTCTACATCTACCATCGGGATTAGTTTTAGACCTAAATAATTGTTATTTGGTGCCAGCGTTGAGCATGAACATTATATCTGGATCTTGTTTGATGCGAGACGGTTATTCATTTAAGTCAGAGAATAATGGTTGTTCTATTTATATGAGTAATATCTTTTATGGTCATGCACCCTTGAAGAGTGGTCTATTTTTATTGAATCTTGATAGTAGTGATACACATATTCATAGTGTTGAAACCAATAGATGCATAGTTGATAATGATAGTGCAACTTATTTGTGGCACTGCCGTTTAGGTCATATCGGTGTAAAGCGCATGAAGAAACTCCATACTGATGGGCTTTTGGAATCACTTGATTATGAATCATTTGGTACTTGTGAACCGTGCCTCATGGGCAAGATGACTAAAACGCCGTTCTCCGGAACTATGGAGCGAGCAACTAATTTGTTGGAAATCATACATACTGATGTTTGTGGTCCAATGAATGTTGAGGCTCGCGGCGGGTATCGTTATTTTCTCACATTCACAGATGATTTGAGCAGATATGGGTATATCTACTTAATGAAACACAAGTCTGAAACATTTGAAAAGTTCAAAGAATTTCAGAGTGAAGTGGAAAATCATCGTAACAAGAAAATAAAATTTCTACGATCTGATCGTGGAGGAGAACATTTGAGTTACGAGGTTGGTTTACATTTGAAACAATGCGGAATAGTTTCGCAACTCACGCCACCCGGAACACCACAACGAAATGGTGTGTCCGAACATCGTAATCGTACTTTACTAGATATGGTGCGATCTATGATGTCTCTTACTGATTTACCGCTATCGTTTTGGGGTTATGCTTTAGAGACGGCCGCATTCACGTTAAATAGGGCACCATCAAAATCCGTTGAGACGACACCTCATGAACTGTGGTTTGGCAAGAAACCAAAGTTGTCGTTTCTTAAAGTTTGGGGCTGCGATGCTTATGTGAAGAAACTTCAACCAGATAAGCTCGAACCCAAATCGGAGAAATGTGTCTTCATAGGATAACCAAAAGAGACTGTTGGGTACACCTTCTATCACAGATCTGAAGGCAAGATTTTCGTTGCAAAATTCGGATCCTTTCTAGAGAAGGAGTTTCTCTCGAAAGAAGTGAGTGGGAGGAAAGTAGAACTTGATGAGGTAACTGTACCTGCTCCCTTATTGGAAAGTAGTTCATCACAAGAACCGGTTCCTGTGACAACTACACCAATCAGTGAGGAAACTAATGATATTGATCATGAAACTTCAGATCAAATTTCTACTGAACCTCATAGGTCTACCAGAGTAAGATCCGCACCAGAGTGGTACGGTAATCCTATTCTGGAAGTCATGTTACTTGACCATGATGAACCTACGAACTATGAGGAAGCGATGATGAGCCCAGATTCCGCAAAATGGCTAGAGGCCATGAAATCTGAGATGGGATCCATGTATGAGAACAAAGTATGGACTTTGGTTGACTTGCCCGATGATCGGCAAGCCATTGAGAATAAATGGATTTTTAAGAAGAAGACTGACGCTGATGGTAATATAACTATCTATAAAGCTCGACTTGTTGCAAAAGGTTTTTGACAAGTTCAAGGGGTTGACTACGATGATACTTTCTCACCCGTAGCGATGCTTAAGTCTGTCCGAATCATGTTAGCAATTACTGCATTTTATGATTATGAAATTTGGCAAATGGATGTCAAAACTGCATTCTTGAATGGATTTCTGGAAGAAGAGTTGTATATGATGCAGCCAGAAGGTTTTGTTGATCCAAAAGGTGCTAACAAAGTGTGCAAGCTCCAGCGATCCATTTATGGACTGGTGCAAGCATCTCGGAGTTGGAATAAACGCTTTGATAGTGTGATCAAAGCATATGGTTTTATACAGACTTTTGGAGAAGCCTGTATTTACAAGAAAGTGAGTGGGAGCTCTGTAGCATTTATGATATTATATGTAGATGACATATTATTAATTGGAAATGATATAGAATTTCTGGATAGCATAAAGGGATACTTGAATAAAAGTTTTTCTATGAAAGACCTTGGTGAAGCTGCTTATATATTGGGCATCAAGATTTATAGAGATAGATCAAGATGCTTAATTGGACTTTCACAAAGCACATACCTTTATAAAGTTTTGAAAAATTTCAAAATGGATCAGGCAAAGAAAGGGTTCTTGCCCGTACTACAAGGTGTGAAGTTGAGTCAAACTCAATGCCCGACCACAGCAGAAGATAGAGAGAAAATGAAAGATGTTCCCTATGCTTTAGCCATAGGCTCTATCATGTATGCAATGTTGTGTACGAGACCTGACGTGTGCTTAGCAATAAGCTTGGCAGGAAGGTACCAAAGTAATCCAGGAGTGGATCACTGGACAGCGGTCAAGAACATCCTGAAATACCTGAAAAGGACTAAGGATATGTTTCTCGTATATGGAGGTGACAAAGAGCTAGTCGTAAATGGTTACGTCGATGCAAGCTTTGACACTGATCCGGACGATTCTAAATCGCAAACCGGATACGTGTTTTTATTAAACGGTGGAGCTGTAAGTTGGTGCAGTTCTAAACAAAGCGTCGTGGCGGGATCTACATGTGAAGCGGAGTACATAGCTGCTTCAGAAGCAGCAAATGAAGGAGTCTGGATGAAGGAGTTCATTTCCGATCTAGGTGTCATACCTAGTGCATCGGGACCAATGAAGATCTTCTGTGACAATACTGGTGCAATTGCCTTGGCAAAGGAATCCAGATTTCACAAGAGGACCAAGCACATCAAGAGACGCTTCAATTTCATCCGGGACCAAGTCCAGGTGGGAGACATAGAGATTTGCAAGATACATACGGATCTGAATGTTGCAGACCCATTGACTAAGCCTCTTCCACGAGCAAAACATGATCAGCACCAAGACTCCATGGGTGTTAGAATCATTACTGTGTAATCTAGATTATTGACTCTAGTGCAAGTGGGAGACTGAAGGAAATATGCCCTAGAGGCAATAATAAAGTTATTATTTATTTCCTCATATCATGATAAATGTTTATTATTCATGCTAGAATTGTATTAACCGGAAACATGATACATGTGTGAATGCATAGACAAACATATAGTCACGAGTATGCCTCTACTTGACTAGCTCATTAATCAAAGATGGTTATGTTTCCTAACCATAGACATGTGTTGTCATTTGATTAATGGGATCACATCATTAGGAGAATGATGTGATTGACATGACCCATTCCGTTAGCCTAGCACTTGATCGTTTAGTATATTGCTATTGCTTTCTTCATGACTTATACATGTTCCTGTAACTATGAGATTATGCAACTCCCGTTTACCGGAGGAACACTTTGGGTGCTACCAAACGTCACAACGTAACTGGGTGATTATAAAGGAGTACTACAGGTGTCTCCAAAGGTACATGTTGGGTTGGCGTATTTCGAGATTAGGTTTTGTCACTCCGATTGTCGGAGGGGTATCTCTAGGCCCTCTCAGTAATGCACATCACTATAAGCCTTGCAAGCAATGTAACTAATGAGTTAGTTATGGAATGATGCATTACGGAACGAGTAAAGAGACTTACCGGTAACGAGATTGAACTAGGTATTAGATACCGACGATCGAATCTCGGGCAAGTAACATACCGATGACAAAGGGAACAACGTATGTTGTTATGCGGTTTGACCGATAAAGATCTTCGTAGAATATGTGGGAGCCAATATGAGCATCCAGGTTCCGCTATTGGTTATTGACCGAGAATAGTTCTAGTTCATGTCTACATTGTTCTCGAACCCGTAGGGTCCGCACGCTTAAGGTTTCGATGACAGTTATATTATGAGTTTATGAGTTTTGATGTACCGAAGGAGTTCGGAGTCCCGGATGAGACCGGGGACATGACGAGGAGTCTCGAAGTGGTCGAGACGTAAAGATCGATATATTGGACGACTATATTCGGAGTTCGGAAAGGTTCCGAGTGATTCGGGTATTTTTCGGAGTACCGGAGAGTTACGGGAATTCGCCGGGGAGTATATGGGCCTTATTGGGCCATACGGGAATAGAGGAGAGAGGCCAAAAGGAAGGAGGCCTGCGCCCCCCATCTAGTCCGAATTGGACAAGGGGGCCGGCCCCCTTTTCCTTCTCCCTCTCCTCCTCTTTTCTTCTCCAACAAGGAAAGGAGGAGTCCTACTCCCGGTGGGAGTAGGACTCCCCCCTTGGTGCGCCTCCTCCATAGGCCGGCCGCCTCCCCCCTTGCTCCTATATATATGGGGGCAGGGGGGCACCCCAAAGACATAACAATAATTGATCCGTGAGATCTATTAGCCGTGTGCGGTGCCCCCCTCCACCATAGTCCTCCTCGATAATATTGTAGCGGTGCTTAGACGAAGCCCTGCGATGGTAGAACATCAAGATCGTCACCACGCCGTCGTGCTGACGGAACTCTCCCTCGACACTCGGCTGGATCGGAGTTCGGGAGATGTCATCAAGCTGAACATGTGCTAGAACTCGGAGGTGCCGTAGTTTCGGTGCTTGACCGGTCGGGCCGTGAAGACGTACGACTACATCAACCGCGTTGTTCTAACGCTTCCGCTTTCGGTCTACAAGGGTATGTAGATTACACTCTCCCCTCTCGTTGCTATGCATCACCATGATCTTGCATGTGCGTAGGAAAATTTTGAAATTACTACGTTCCCCAACAGATTATTGTGATGATACGTATGCCATAAAGAATAAACTTGCTTATGTGGAGAGTAGTAAAATTTCTATGCAAGTAGATCATGAAAAGAATGCTTTATGTGCTGGTTATATTGTTGAATTCATTCATGATTCTACTGAAAATTATTATGAGGGAGGAATATATGCTTGTAGGAGTTGCAATGATATCAAGTTTCCTCTCTATGTGCTTAAAGTTTTAAAGTTATGCTTGTTTTGCCTTCCTATGCAAGTTGATTATTGTTCACATAAGTTGTTTGCCAACAAAATACCTATGCATAGGAAGTGGGTTAGGCTTAAATGTGCTAGTCATATTCTTCATGATGCTCTCTTTATGTTTCAATTCTTATCTTTTATGTGAGCATCATTGAAATCATCATGCCTAGCTAGGGGTGTTAAACGATAGCGCTTGTTGGAAGACAACCCAATATTTACCTGTACTCTTTTTGTGTGTCCACATGATTACACTACTGTAGTAATCATGTTTTATAGCTTTTGTTTCAATAAAGTGCCAAGTAAGACCTTTAGGATAGCTTACGGTGATAGTTGTGTTGATCCTGCTGAAAATCAGAAACTTTTGCACCCAGTAAATTAGTTTTGTTAATTCACAGAAACATTATTTTGATCTGTTTCTTTTTGATATGGATTGGTACACAAATTTCGCAGGTTTTCCTAATTTGGTATAATTTTGGGAGTTATATAAGTATTCGAATGATACAGATTACTACAGACTGTTCTGTTTTTGACAGATTCTGTTTTCTATGTGTTGTTTGCTTATTTTGATGAATCTATGAGTAGTATCGGAGGGAATGAACCATAGAGAAGTTGGAATATAGTAGATATTACACCAATATGAATTTAGAATGAGTTCACAACAGTACCTAAGTGGTGATTTATTTTCTTATACTAATGGAGCTTACGAGTTTTCTGTTGAGTTTTGTGTTGTGAAGTTTTCAAGTTTTGGGTAAAGATTCGATGGACTATGGCATAAGGAGTGGCAAGAGTCTAAGCTTGGGGATGCCCAAGGCACCCCAAGGTAATATTCAAGGACAACCAAGAGCCTAAGCTTGGGGAAGCCCTGGATGGCATCCCCTCTTTCGTCTTCATTCATCGGTAACTTTACTTGGAGCTATATTTTTATTCACCAGATGATATGTGTTTTGCTTGGAGCGTCATTTTATTTTATTTTGTTTTGCTTGCTGTTTGAAGAAAATACCAAGATCTGGAGTTCTTAAATGTTAGAGAGTCTTCACATAGTTGCATAATTGTTTGACTACTCATTGATCTTCACTTATATCTTTCGGAGTAGTTTGTCATTTGCTCTAGTGCTTCACTTATATCTTTTTAGAGCACGGCGGTGGTTCTATTTTGTAGAAAGTATTGATCTCCCATGCTTCACTTATATTATTTTGAGAGTCTTTTATAACAGCATGGTATTTTCTATGGTTATAAAATTGGTCCTAGAATGATGGGCATCCAAGTTGGGTATAATAAAAATAATCATAGAAAGTGAATTGGATGCTATGGTCAATTTGATGCTTGATAATTGTTTTGAGATATGAGGATGGTGATATTAGAGTCATGCTAGTGGAGTAATTATGAATTTGAGTAATACTTGTGTTGAAGTTTGTGATTCCCGTAGCATGCACGTATCGTCAACCGTTTTGTGATGAAGAGCAGGATTTATTTATTGATTGTCTTCCTTATGAGTGGCGGTCGGGGACGAGCGATGGTCATTTCCTACCAATCTATCCCCCTAGGAGCATGCACATATGATGACCCACAAGTATAGGGGATCTACCGTATTCCTTTCGATAAGTAAGAGTGTCGAAGCCAACGAGGAGCAGAAGGAAATGACAAGCGGTTTTCAGTAAGGTATTCTCTGCAAGCGCTGAAATTGTAGGTAACAGATAGTTTTGTGATAAGATAATTTGTAACGGGTAACAAGCAGTAAAAGTAAATAAGGTGCAGCAAGGTGGCCCAATACTTTTTGTAGCAAAGGACAAGCCTGGACAATTTCTTATAATGAGAAAAGCGCTCCCGAGGACACATGGGAATTATCGTCAAGCTAGTTTTCATCACGCTCATATGATTCACGTTCGGTACTTTGATAATTTGATATGTGGGTGGACCGGTGCTTGGGTACTGCCCTTTCTTGGACAAGCATCCCACTTATGATTAACCCCTATTGCAAGCATCCGCAACTACAAAAGAAGTATTAAGGTAAACCTAACCATAACATGAAACTAGTGGATCCAAACCAGCCCCTTACTAAGCAACGCATAAACTAGGGTTTAAGCTTCTGTCACTCTAGCAACCCATCATCTACTTATTACTTCCCAATGCCTTCCTCTAGGCCCAAATAATGGTGAAGTGTCATGTAGTCGACGTTCACATAACACCACTAGAGGAGAGACAACATACATCTCATCAAAATATTGAATGAATACCAAATTCACATGACTACTAATAGCAAGACTTCACCCATGTCCTCAGGAACAAACATAACTACTCACAAAGCATATTCATGTTCATGATCAGAGGAGTATTAATATGCATTAAGGATCTGAACATATGATCTTCTACCAAGTAAACCAATTAGCATCAACTACAAGAAGTAATCAACACTACTAGCAACCCACAGGTACCAATTTGTGGTTTTGATACAAGATTGGATACAAGAGATGAACTAAGGTTTTGAGAGGAGATGGTGCTGGTGAAGATGTCG
>NC_041393.1:232255910-232277817 GCF_002162155.2 Triticum dicoccoides
TGAGAGGATCGTTGGTGATGACGATGGTGATGATTTCCCCCTCCCGGAGGGAAGTTTCCCCAGCAGAACAGCTCCGCCAGAGCCCTAGATTGGTTCCGCCAAGGTTCCGCCTCGTGGCAGCGGAGTTTCATCCCATAAGCTTGCTTATGATTTTTTCCAGGGTAAAAGCCTTCATATAGCAGAAGATGGGCACGGGAGGGCCACCAGGGCCCCCAGGAGACAGGGGGCGCGCCTAGTAGGGGGGGGCGCCTCCCACCCTCCTGGCTAGGGTGTGGGCCCCCTCTAGTACTTTCTTTGCTCAATAATTCTTATTAATTCCAAAAATTAGTTTCGTGGAGTTTCAGGAGTTTTGGAGCTGTGCGGAATAGGTTTCCAATATTTGCTCCATTTCCAGCCAGAATCCCAGCTGCCGACATTCTCCCTCTTCATGATAAACCTTGTAAAATAAGAGAGAATAGCCATAAGTATTGTGATATAACGTGTAATAACAGCCCATAATGCCATAAATATCGATATAAAAGCATGATGCAAAATGGACGTATCAACTCCCCCAAGCTTAGACCTTGCTTGTCCTCAAGCGGAAGCCGATATCGAAAAATATGTCCACATGTTTAGAGATAGAGGTGTCGATAAAAATAAAATACGGACATGTGGGCATCATGATCATTCTTATAACAGCAACATATATAGATTTTGTCATATGATTTCTCATGCTCAAGTAACAATCTATTCACAATGTCAAGTATGGATCATGAACTTCATTGAGAACTAACAAACTATAATCTCAGTCATTGAAGCAATTGCAATTTATCATAACATCGGAAAGAGTCAAGAATAGATCTTTTCAGCAAGTCCACATAATCAACTATCATATAATCTTCTACAATTGCTAACACTCACGCAATACTTATGGTTATGGAGTTTTAATCAGACACTAAGAAAGATAGGGGCTTATAGTGTTGCCTCCCAACGTATTCACCTTTGGGTGATGTCAACAATAATAATTCATGCTAAGTTACATCCAATTGGATATATATATCAGGATCTTTCCAACATGAGGTGCTTGCCAAAGGATGAAATAAAAAGGGAAAGGTGAAGATCACCTTGACTCTTGCATAAAGTAAAAGACATAAAGTAAAAGATAGGCCCTTCGCAGAGGGAAGCAGAGGTTTTCATGTGCTTTTAGGGTTGGATGCACAAAATCTTAATGCAAAAGAACGTCACTTTATATTGCCACTTGTGATATGAACCTTTATCATGCAGTCCGTCGCTTTTATTACTTCCATATCACACGATCGTATAAAGCTTATTTTCTCCGCACTAATAAGTCATACATATTTAGAGAGCAATTTTTATTTCTTGCAACATGACCACTTACTTGAAGGATCTTACTCAATCCATAGGTAGGTATGGTGGAATCTCATGGCAAAACTGGGTTTAAGGATATTTGGAAGCACAGGTAGTATCTCTACTTTGTGCAAGGAATTTTGGCTAGCATGAGGGGGAAAGGCAAGCTCAACATGTTTGAATGATCCATGACAATATACTTTAACTGAGATGTGAGAAAACATAACCCATTATGTTGTCTTCCTTGTCCAACATCAACTCTTTATCATGTCATACTTAATGAGTGCTCACAATTTTAAAAGATGTCCAAGATAGTATATTTATATGTGAGAACCTCTCTTTCTTTATTACTTCCTATTAATTGCAACGATGATCAAAACTATGTTTGTCAACTCCCAACAACTTTTATGCCTCATACTCTTTATATGTGAAGTCATTACTATCCATAAGATCAATATGAACTCTTTTGTTCTTTTTATTCTTTCTATTTTCTCAAGATCATAGCAAGATAGCAAAGCCCTTGACTCAACACTAATCTTTATTATATAGCTCACGGACTCGATTACATAGAGAGATCACAAAGCAAACTCAAAATTACTTCATACCAAAACTTTATTCTACTAGATCAAGATATTACTAAAAGGATCGAACTAAGTAAAACGGTAAAGATAGGAGTGTGATGGTGATACGATATCGGGGCACCTCCCCCAAGCTTGGCAGTTGCCAAGGGGAGTGCCCATACCCATGTGATTATGTCCTTGGAGGTGGTGATGATGGAGTTGTTGGTGATGTAGGCTTCCTCCTCAACTTGCGCTTGAGAATGGAATTTTGCTCCCTTAGATCATCGATCTCCCACTCAAGGCTTAATATCCTTTTGCACTGTTTGTTTTCCTGCAAGAGACGAAAAGGGATAAACTCGATCTTGGGCTTCTTTGCCCTATCGGGGAGGCTTGAATTTTTAAACTCCACATGCATGTCCCCAGGTTGAGGTAACGGGACTTCGTCTTCGTCTGAGCTCGTCTCCTCCTTCCTCTTAGGCTTGTAGTCTTCTTCTTCCTCAGTGGTCCAGCCACAATGATCCAAGTCCTCATAGACCTTAGGGTCTGCAAGGTAATCGGCCACATAGCTTTCTCCTTCCGAATCCTGGGATGACATATTGCTCTAATCTGCGGTAGAAATAGCTCGAAACAAAGACAAAAGATTTTTGCATGATACGGTGGTCAAAACCTTCGGGTAATATAATGAATTTTTACCGACCAAAAGAAGTAACATGCAAGAAAACAGAGTCCGGGAGGCACACGAGGTGCCCACGAGACAGGGGGGCGCGCCCAGTAAGGGTGGGCGCGCCCTCCACCCTCGTGGAGGCCTCGTGTCCTTCCCGGATTACTTCTTGCTTTCCAAAATTCTTAAATATTCTAAAACGGAGAAAAATGCTATTAGAATTGTTTTGGAGTCGGTTTACTTACCGTACCACATACCTAATCCTTTTCGGAGTCTGAAACGTTCTGAAAAGTATCCCTTATGTATTCCTCCGGGGTTACGGTTTCAATAATATTAGTTTCAACATTTATAGGATTACCTGAGATATAATGTTTGATTCTTTGACCGTTCACCACCCTCAGACTTGTGCCTTCGAAGTTGTTGATTTTTATGGCACCGGAACGATAGACTTCCTCAATAACGTAAGTACCTTCCCACTTAGAGAGAAGTTTTCCTGCAAAAAAATCTTAAACGAGAGTTGAATAGCAACACATAGTCACCTAAGTTAAACTCACGCTTTTGTATCCTTTTGTCATGCCATCTTTTAACTTTTGTTTGAACAGCTTGGCATTCTCATAGGCTTGGGTTCTCCATTCATCGAGTGAGCTAATATCAAATAACCTCTTCTCACCGGCAAGTTTGAAGTCATAGTTGAGCTCTTTAATAGCCCTTATGTTCAAGTTCGAGAGGTAAGTGACAAGCTTTTCCATAAACCATCTTATACGGAGACATACCCATAGGATTTTTATATGCAGTTCTATAGGCCCATAATGCATTGATACGTATCCAACGTATCTATATTTTTTGATCGTTCCATGCTATTATATTACCCTTTTGGATGTTTGTGGGCTTTATTTTACACATTTATATCATTTTTGGGACTAACCCACTAACCAGAGGCCCAGCCCGTATTGCTGTTTTTTTCCTATTTCAGTATTTTGAAGAAAAGGAATATCAAACGGAGTCCAAACAGAATGAAACCTTCGGGAGTGTGATTTTTGGAACAAACGTGATCCAGAGGACTTGGAGTGCAAGCCAAGAAGCAGCCGAGGCGGCCACGAGGGTGGAGGGCGCGCCCCCTATCTCGTGGGCCCCTCGGGTGGCCACCGACGTACTTCTTCCTCCTATATATACCCACGTACCCCAAAAACATCCAGGGAGCCAACGAAAAACAATTTCCACCACCGTAACCTTTTGTATCCGCGAGATCCCATCTTGGAGCCTTCGTCGGCGCTCCGCCGGAGGGGGAATTGATCACGGAGGGCTTCTACATCAACACCATAGCCCCTCCGATGAGTTGTGAGTAGTTTACCACAGACCTTCGGGTCCATAGTTATTAGCTAGATGGCTTCTTCTCTCTCTTTGGATCTCAATACCATGTTCTCCCCCTCTCTTGTGGAGATCTATTTGATGTAACTCTTTTTGCGGTGTGTTTGTCGAGATTCGATGAATTGTGGGTTTATGATCAAGTTTATCTATGAGAAATATTTGAATCTCCTCTGAATTCTTTTATGTATGATTGAGTTATCTTTGCAAGTCTCTTCGAATTATCAGTTTGGTTTGGCCTACTAGATTGATCTTTCTTGCCATGGGAGAAGTGCTTAGATTTAGGTTCAATCTTGCGGTGTCCTTACCCAGTGACAATAGGGGTTGCAAGGCACGTATTGTATTGTTGCCATCGAGGATAAAAAGATGGGGTTTATATCATATTCCATGAGTTTATCCCTCTACATCATGTCATCTTTCTTAATGCGTTACTTTGTCATTATGAACTTAATACTCTAGATGCATGCTGGATAGCGGTCGATGTGTGGAGTAATAGTAGTAGATGCTGGCAGGAGTCGGTCTACTTGTCATGGACGTGATGCCTATATACATGATCATGCCTAGATAATCTCATAATTATTCGCTTTTCTATCAATTGCTCGATAGTAATTTGTTCACCCACCGTAATACTTATGCTATCTCGAGAGAAGCCACTAGTGAAACCTATGCCCCCCGGGGTCTATCTTTTATCATATAAGCTTTCAATCTACTTTTATTTGCGTCTTTACTTTTCCAATCTATATTATAAAATACCAAAAATATATTTATCTTATCATACTATCTCTACCATATCTCACTTTCGCAAGTGGCCGTGAAGGGATTGACAACCCTTTATTGCGTTGGTTGTGAGTTCTTTGTTTGTTTGTGTAGGTGCGTGGGACTTCTGAGGAGCCTCCTACTGGATTGATACCTTGGTTCTCAAAAACAGAGGGAAATACTTACGCTACTATTGCTACATTACCCTTTCCTCTTCAATGAAAACCAACGCAAGCTCAAGAGGTAGCATGCATCATCAAGTTTCTTGAACTAGTTCTTTCTAGATCTATTGACAGTCTTTTGCAAAATTAATTTGAGCTCTCTATTGCTCAATTATACTTGACCACTAGACTGTGGGTGATAAGGAGATGCAATTCTATGATTAACATCATACTTAGCAAGCATTTTACGAAAATCACCATGAATAAAATGTGAACCACCATCAGTCATCACATATTTAGGGACTCCAAACCTCGGAAAAATAACTTCTTTAAGCATCTTAAAAGAGGTGTTATGATCAGCACTACTAGTTAGAATAGCTTCTACCCACTTAGTATCATAATCAACAACAACTAAAATATGTGTATAACCATCAGAGGCAGGAAAAGGTCCCATATAATCAAAGCCCCAAACATCAAATGGTTCAATAACAAGAGAATAATTCATAGGCATTTCTTGACGTCTACTAATATTACCAATTCTTTGACATTCATCACAAGACAAGACAAACTTACGGGCATCTTTGAACAGAGTAGGCCAATAAAAACCGGATTGCAATACCTTATGTGCAGTTCTCTCTCCAGCATGGTGTCCTCCATATGGTTCGGAGTGACACTTGCATAGGATCTGTTCCTGTTCATGCTCAGGTACACAATGTATAATAACACCATCTACTCCTTTATAAAGGTGTGGGTCATCCCAGAAGTAATGTCTCAAATCATAAAAGAACTTCTTCTTTTGCTGGTATGCGAAACTAGGTGGTATAAATTTGGCAACAATGTAATTAGCATAATCAGCATACCATGGAGCAGTATGAGAAGCATTAATGACTGCTAATTGTTCATCAGGAAAGCTATCATCAATAGGTAGTGGGTCATCAAGAACATTCTCTAACCTAGACAAGTTGTCTGCAACGGGGTTCTCTGCTCCCTTTCTATCAATAATATGCAAATCAAATTCTTGGAGCAAGAGAACCCATCTAATAAGTCTAGGTTTAGCATCTTTCTTTTCCATAAGATATTTAATAGCAGCATGATCAGTGTGAATAGTAACTTTAGAATCAACAATATAAGGTCTGAACTTATCACAAGCAAATACAACTACTAAGAATTCTTTTTCAGTAGTGGCATAATTTCTCTGGGCAGTATCAAGAGTTTTACTAGCATACTGGATAACATTTAAATTTTTATCAACTCTTTGCCCTAGAACAACACCTACAACATAATCACTAGCATCACACATAATTTTAAAGGGTAAATTCCAACCAGGTGGCTGAACAATAGGTGCAGTGATCAAAGCTTTCTTAAGTATTTCAAATGCTTCTACACAATCATCATCAAAGACAAAAGGAATATCTTTTTGCAATAAATTAGTCAGAGGCCTAGAGATTTTAGAAAAGTCCTTAATGAACCTCCTATAAAAACCGGTGTGACCAAGGAAACTTCTTATACCTTTAATGTCCTTGGGACATGGCATCTTTTCAATAGCATCCACTTTAGCTTTATCAACTTCAATACCTCTTTCAGAAATTTTATGCCCCAAGACAATGCCTTCATTAACCATAAAGTGGCACTTTTCCCAATTCAAGACAAGACTAGTGTCTTCACATCTCTGCAAAACTCGATCAAGGTTGCTCAAGCAATCATCAAAAGAGGATCCATAAACGGAGAAGTCATCCATGAATACCTCACAAATCTTTTCACAAAAGTCAGAGAATATAGCCATCATGCATCTTTGAAAGGTAGCAGGTGCATTACATAAACCAAAAGGCATACGTCTATAAGCAAAAGTACCGAAAGGGCAAGTAAAAGTAGTTTTTGATTGATCCTCCGCTGACACAGGTATTTGAGAGAAACCAGAATAACCATCTAGAAAGCAAAAATGTGTATGTTTGGATAGTCTTTCTAGCATTTGATCAATAAAAGGTAAAGGGTAATGATCTTTCTTAGTAGCTTTATTTAATTTACGGAAATCAATTACCATCCTATAACTTGTAATAATTCTTTGCGGAATCAATTCATCTTTATCATTAGGAATGACAGTAATACCTCCCTTCTTAGGGACGCAATGGACAAGACTTACCCAATCACTATCAGCAACGGAATAAATTATAACTGCCTCAAGGAGCTTTAGTATCTCCTTTCTTACCACTTCGTTCATCTTAGGATTCAATCGTCGTTGAGGATCTCTAACTGGTTTGGAGCCTTGGTCCAATTTAATTTTGTGTTGGCATAGAGTTGGACTAATGCCCTTAAGATCATCCAGAGTATATCCAATAGCAGCACGGTGCTTCTTCAGAGTTTTCAATAATCTTTCCTCTTCTTGCTCTTAAAGGTTAGCACTAATAATAACAGGATATATCTTCTTTTCATCAAGATAAGAATATTTAAGATTATCAGGTAAAGGTTTGAGCTCAAACACGGGATCACCCTTGGGTGGAGGGGGATCCCCTAGGATTTCAACAGGCAAGTTGTGTTTCAGAATAGGACCCTGTTTAAGGAATACTTCATCTATTTCCCTTCTTTCATATAAACGTATCATTTTCATGGTCTAGCAAATATAGTTCTAACAGATCAGTAGGAGGTACGGCAATAGAAGCAAGACCAATAATTTCATCCCTGGGCAATTCTTTATCACGGGGCTGTCTATGAAATTTAGCAAAATTAAACTCATGTTTCATATCCCCCAAGCCAATCGTAACAACATCCTTTTCACAATCAATCTTAGCATTAACAGTATTCAAGAAGGGTCTGCCAAAAATAATGGGACAAAAGCTATCTTGTGGGGAACCAAGAACAAGAAAATCAATGGGATATTTAACTTTCCCACACAAGACTTCAACATCTCTAACAATCCCAAATGGTGTGATAGTATCTCTATTGGCAAGCTTAATAGTGACATCAATATCTTCTAACTCAGCAGGTGCGATATCATGCATAATTTCTTCATATAAGGTAAAAGGTATTTGCACTAGCACTAGCACCCATATCACATAAGCCATGATAACAATGATCTCCTATTTTAACAGAAATAGCAGGCATGCCTACAACAGGTCTATGTATCTTAGCATCGGGTCTAGCAATATTAGCAGTTTCATCACAGAAGTAAATAACACGCCCATCTATATTATCATCGAAGAGATCTTTAACCATAGCAATACTAGGTTCAACTTTAATTTGCTCACGAGGTGTATAAGTTCTAGTATTACTCTTACGGACCACAGTTGAAGCTTTAGCATGATCCTTTATTCTAACACAAAAAGGTGGTTTCTCAACATAAGTAGTAGGAACAATAGGATCGTTATAAGTGATAGTCTTTTCTTCAACTGTAAAAGGTGCAACTACTTTTACTTCAATGGGAGGATTATATTTAAACCACTTCTCCTTAGGGAGATCAACGTGAGTAGCAAAAGATTCACAGAAAGAAGCTACTATCTTAGAGTCAAGTCCATATTTAGCGCTAAATCCACGAAAAGCATCGGTATCCATAAAAGATTTAACACAATCAAACTTAGGTGTCATACCTGACTCCTTACCATCGTCGGAACCCCAATCTTCAGAGTTGCATTTAATTCTTTCCAATAAATCCCACTTGAATTCAGTAGTCTTCAGCATATAAGAACCAACACAGGAAGTATCGAGCATGGTGCGATCATTGAGAGAAAGCCGAGCATAAATTTTTTGAATAATCATTTCTCTTGAGAGATCATGATTGGGGCATGAATATAACATTGAATTAAGCCTCCCCCAAGCTTGAGCGATGCTTTCTCCTTCGCGAGGCCAGAAATTATATATGTAATTATGATCACGATGAACAAGATGCATAGGATAGAACTTCTGGTGAAATTCCAACTTCAATCGTTTATAGTTCCAAGATCCCGTATCATCACATAGCCTATACCATGTCAATGCATATCCCTTCAAAGATAAAGGGAAGACCTTCCTCTTAACAACATCATCAGAAATACCTGCAAGCTTAAATAATCCACAAACTTCATCCACATAAATAAGGTGTAAATCGTGATGCAATGTTCCATCTCCTGCAAAGGGATTAGCTAGCAGTTTATCTATCATACCCGAAGGAATCTCAAAGTAAGCATTTTCAGTAGTTTCAGTAGGTTGAGGAGCAACTCTTTGCTCTACTGGTCGGGGCAAAGAAGCCCCGAACAAGCCCCTCAAAGGATTAGTTTCCATAGTAACAAGTGACAGAAAATTTCAGCATACTATATAAATGTTTCCTTACCAAGTTGCACTCACCAAAGGCGCTTCACTCCCCAGCAACGGCGCCAGAAAAGAGTCTTGATGACCTACAATATCGGGGATATATCGTAGTCCTTTCGATAAAAAAGGGAAAGGCCATAAAAAAAGAGAAAGGCCATAAAAAAAGGGAAAGGCCCAAAAAAATGATGAGAGAAAAAGAGAGAAGGGGCAATGCTACTATCCTCTTTCCACACTTCTGCTTCAAAGTAGCACCATGGTCTTCATGATAGAGAGTCTCCTATGTTGTCACTTTCATATACTAGTGGGAATTTTCATTATAGAACTTGGCTTGTATATTCCAATGACGGGCTTCCTAAAAATTCCCTAGGTCTTCGTGAGCAAGCAAGTTGGATGCACACCCACTTAGTTTCCTTTTGAGCTTTCATACACTTATAGATCTAGTGCATCTGTTGCATGGCAATCCCTACCCACTCAAATCGATATCTATTAATGGGCATCTCCATAGCCCGTTGATACGCCTAGTTGATGTGAGACTATCTTCTCCCTTTTTGTATTCTTCACAACCACCATTCTATTCCACATATAGTGCTATGTCCATGGCTCATGCTCATGTATTGCGTGAAAGTTGAAAAAGTTTGAGAATACTAAAGTATGAAACAATTGCTTGGCATGTCATCGGGGTTGTGCATGATTAAATACTTCGTGTGACGAAGATAGAGCATAGCCAGACTATATGATTTTGTAGGGATAGCTTTCTTTAGCCATGTTATTTTGAGAAGACATGATTGCTTTGTTAGTATGCTTGAAGTATTATTGTTTTCATGTCAATATGAACTTTTGTCTTGAATCATTTGGATCTGAACATTCATGCCACAATAAAGAAAATTACATTGAGAAATATGCTAGGTAGCATTCCACATCAAAAATTATGTTTTTTATCATTTACCTACTCGAGGACGAGCAAGAATTAAGCTTGGGGATGCTTGATACGTCTCCAACGTATCTATAATCTTTGATTGTTCCATGCTATTATATTACCTGTTTTGTATGTTTATGGGCTTTACTAAACACTTTTATATCATTTTTGGGACTAGCCTACTAACCGGAGGCCCAACCCAAATTGTTGTTTCTTGCCTATTTTAGTGTTTCGAAGAAAAGGAATATCAAATGGAGTCCAAACGGAATGAAGCCTTCGAGAGAGTTATTTTTGGAATGGAAGCAATCCAGGAGACTTGGAGTATATGTCAGGGAAGCAACAAGGAAGCCACGAGGCAGGAAGGCGCACCCTACCCCCTGGGAATGCCCCCCACCCTCATGGGCCCCTCGTGGCTCCCCTGACCGACTTCTTTCCCCTATATATATATCCATATACCCTAAAAACATCGGGGAGAAAAATAGATCGAGAGTTTCGCCGCCGCAAGCCTCTGTAGCCACCGAAAACCAATCGGGACCTTGTTCCGGCACCCTGCCGAAGGGGGGATCCCTCACCGGTGGCCATCTTCATCATCCTGGCGCTCTCCATGACGAGGAGGGAGTAGTTCACCCTCGGGGCTGAGGTTATGTACCAGTAGCTATGTGTTTGATCTCTCTCTCTCTCTCATGTTCTTGATTTGGCACGATCCTGATGTATCGCGAGCTTTGCTATTATAGTTGGATCTTATGATGTTTCTCCCCCTCTACCTTCTTGTAATGGAGTGAGTTTTCCCTTTGAAGTTATCTTATCGGATTGAGTCTTTAAGGATTTGAGAACACTTTATGTATGTCTTGCCGTGCTTATCTGTGGTGACAATGGGATATTCACGTGATCTACTTGATGTATGTTTTGGTGATCAACTTGCGGGTTCAATGAACTTATGTATAGGGGTTGGCACACATTTTTGTCTTGACTCTCCGGTAGAAACTTTGGGGCACTCTATGAAGTACTTTGTGTTGGTTTGAATAGATGAATCTGAGATTGTGTGATGCATATCGTATAATCATACCCACAGATACTTGAGGTGACATTGGAGTATCTAGGTGACATTAGGGTTTTGGTTGATTTGTGTCTTAAGGTGTTATTCTAGTACGAACTCTGGGATAGATTGAATGGAAAGAATAGCTTCATGTTATTTTCTACGGACTCTTGAATAGATTGATCAGAAAGGATAACTATGAGGTGGTTTCGTACCCTACAATAATCTCTTCGTTTGTTCTCCGCTATTAGTAAGTTTGGAGTGACTCTTTGTTGCATGTTGAGGGATAGTTATATGATCTAGTTATGTTATTATTGTTGAGAGAACTTGCACTAGTGAAAGTATGAACCCTAGGCCTTGTTTCCTACCATTGCAATACCATTTACATTCACTTTTATCATTAGTTACATTGCTGTTTTTATAATTTCAGATTACAAAAACCTATATCTACCATCCATATTGCACTTGTATCACCATCTCTTCGCCGAACTAGTGCACCTATACAATTTACCATTGTATTGGGTGTGTTGGGGACACCAGAGACTCTTTGTTATTTGGTTGCAGGGTTGTTTGAGAGAGACCATATTCATCCTACGCCTCCCACGGATTGATAAACCTTAGGTTAT
The DNA here is from genome assembly GCF_002162155.2 of Triticum dicoccoides. Lineage (NCBI taxonomy): Eukaryota > Viridiplantae > Streptophyta > Magnoliopsida > Poales > Poaceae > Triticum > Triticum dicoccoides. The sequence goes on from NC_041393.1 coordinate 232,267,617, forward strand.
CCACTTGAGGGAAATTTGCTACTGTCCTAAAAACCTCTACACTTGGAGGCCCAACAACTTCTACAAGAAGAAGGTTGTGTAGTATACATCAAGACCCATTGACTAAGCCTCTTCCACGAGCAAAACATGATCAGCACCAAAGCTCCATGGGTTTTAGAATCATTACTATGTAATCTAGATTATTGACTCTAGTGCAAGTGGGAGACTGAAGGAAATATGCCCTAGAGGCAATAATAAAGTTATTATTTATTTCCTTAATTCATGATAAATGTTTATTATTCATGCTAGAATTGTATTAACCGGAAACTTAGTACATGTGTGAATACATAGACAAAACATATAGTCCCTAGTATGCCTCTACTTGACTAGCTCGTTAATCAAAGAGGGTCATGTTTCCTAACCATAGACATGTGTTGTCATTTGATGAACGGGATAACATCATTAGGAGAATGATGTGATGGACATGAACCATCCGTTAGCATAGCATTATGGTCGTGTCAGTTTCATTGCTACTGCTTTCTTCATGACTTATACAAGTTCCTCAGACTATGAGATTATGCAACTCCAAAATACCGGAGGAACACTTTGTGTGCTACCAAACGTCCCAACGTAAAAGGGTGATTATAACGGTGCTCTACAGGTGTCTCCGAAGGTGTTTGTTGGGTTGGCATAGATCGAGATTAGGATTTGTCACTCTGTGTTTCAGAGAGGTATCTCTGGGCCCTCTCGGTAATACTCATCACTATAAGCCTTGCAAGCATTGTGACTAAAGAGTTAGTTACGGGATGAAGTATTACGGAACGAGTAAAGAGACTTTCTGGTGATGGGATTGAACTAGGTATGATGATACCGACGATCGAATCTCGAGCAAGTAACATACCGATGACAAAGGGAACAATGTATGTTGTTATGCATTTTGACCGATAAAGATCTTCGTAGAATATGTAGGAACCAATATGAGCATCCAGGTTCCGCTATTGGTTATTGACTGGAGACGTGTCTCGGTCATGTCTACATAGTTCTCGAACTCGTAGGGTCCGCACGCTTAACGTTCGATGACGATTGGTATTATGAGTTTATGTGATATGATGTATCGAAGGTTGTTCGGAGTCCCGGATATGATCACTGACATGCCGAGGATTCTCAAAATGGCCGAGACATAAAGATTGATGTATTGGACGACTATATTCGGACACCGGAAGTGTTCCGGATAAGTTTCGGATAAAACTGGAGTACCGGGTGTCGGTGTCAAAACCAGCGGATCTCGGGTAGGGGGTCCTGAACTGTGCGTCTAAGGCTAATGGTAACAGGAGGCAGGGGACACGATGTTTTACCCAGGTTCAGGCCCTCTCGATTGAGGTAATACCCTACTTCCTGCTTGATTGATCTTGATGATATGATTATTACAAGAGTTGATCTACCATGAGATCATAGAGGCTAAACCCTAGAAGCTAGCCTATGATTACGATTGTTGTTGTCCTATGGACTAAACCCTCCGGTTTATATAGACACCGGAGGGGGCTAGGGTTACACAGAGTCGGTTACAGAGAAGGGAATCTACATATCCGAATTGCCAAGCTTGCCTTCCACGCAAAGGAGAGTCCCATCCGGACACGGGGCGAAGTCTTCAGTCTTGTATCTTCATAGTCCAACAGTCCGGTCAAAGTATATAGTCCGGCTATCCGAGGATCCCTTAATCCAGGACTCCCTTAGTAGCCCCTGAACCAGGCTTCAATGACGATGAGTCCGGCGCGCAGATTGTCTTCAACATTGCAAGGCGGGTTCCTTCTCCGAATACTCCATGGAAGATTTCGAACACAAGAATCGTGTCCGGCTCTGCAAAACAAATTCCACATACCATCGTAGAGAGCACAATATTCCACAAACCCAATCTGCTGACAACTTTTTATAGCGCGACATCACGCCACGGCCCGGCCTATTCGAACGTTTTTCACAACCTTCCACCACACATATCGCGAGGCGGTTTTATTGGCACGTCTTGTCGAAGCAGAGATCGTGTCCCCTCATCGCGGGATTCTCATCAATACGGGCGTGGGTAACCCAACCGTGCCGTCAATCGTGGCGCTTGGGGAATAAGCGATTTTAACGGGCAAGTGGGGAGGCGCAAGATCTCTGCTACCTTTATAAAGGGATAATAACTCCCTCTTTCACCCACGCCTTCTTCCTCTGTGCATCCATCCCTTCTTGCTCAAGCCCTAGCGCTCAGGTGTTCGCCTTCTCCATCAAAAAGGTTTCCCGAGAATGTCCGGATCCGGAGCAGGAGGCAAGTGGATGGCCTGTACCGTCCGGGAGAAGGATATCAAAAAGCTTCGGGAGGCAGGTATTTGGCCAAGAGAATCCGCCACCGTCTCCCGACGGCGGGACAAATAGTCCCCACCCTAGAACCCCACAAGAGGGTGGTATTCCTCCCTCATTTTGTCTGCGAGCTAGGGTTTCCCCTCCACCCATTTGTTCGCGGCATCATGTATTATTATGGGATTGATTTTCATGATCTATCCCCCAATTCTTTCCTCAACATCTCGACATTCATAGTCGTGTGCGAGGCCTTTCTCCGTGTCCCGCTGCATTTCGGCTTATGGCTGAAGGTTTTTAATGTGAAGACCAAGGTAGTGAGCAGCGGGCATGTCGAATGCGGAGGCGCCATGGTGAGCAAGATGCCCAATGTTACATGGCCAGCCGGTACTTTCAATGATTCCGTCAAGGAGTGGCAGCAGCAGTGGTTTTACATTACCGAGTCGCGTGGAAAGGAATGGGCCCCGCTCCAGGGTTCGATCCGGCGCCCCCCTGCGGCTTACGTCCTAGCCCAAGAAGGGTCTGAACTGGGCTTCGTCTGAGGAGCTATCAGATCTCCAGACGCGTGTGCAAGACATGGAAAACAAGAACGTCAAGCTCGTCAATGTAGTCCAGGTGATGTTAGTTCGCCGGATTCTACCTTGTCAACATCAGGCTTGCAATCTATGGGAGTTTGACCCAACCAAGCACCAGACCTTGTCAGAGCTCTTTGGCTCATTGCATAAGGACATCTGGAAGGTGCTTTTCAAGTCCGGCAAATCATGGCCGGACTCTGCTGAGGACCGCGGGTACCAACTGTCCCAGCAAGTTTGGTAAGTGATTGTTCGTTGACAATTCATATGTTTCATTCACATATCCTTTAAGAAAATGCTTGAAGTGTTTCCCCCAAATTTCCTAGGGCTAGGCAAAGAAGGCGGGGTAGATCTACTGTTCGGCCCCGCTGCCAGAAGAACCGGCTGGCCCACTTATGATGAAGATGCTGGTCCCGGTGCCTTATAAGGCACCAAAGAAGAAGGCCGAAAAGGAGGCCAAGAAGACCAAGGCGGCCTCCGTCATCGTGGTGCTTCGGACGCAAGATCCGAAGATTCCAATGCCCATTCTTCCTCCGAGGAGGATGAGGAGGAGGAAGGAGACGAATCCCCCGCGGGGGGAAGAAAGAAAAGGACGGCCTCCACATCCTTGGAGGCCGAGTCACCTAAGAGGGGAAAAACTCCTCTTCAAGAGGAGTCCACCGGCGCCACTGATAGCAGCCCGGAGTGGGATCCCAGGGCCGAGCCCCTAGTGAACTCGTGAGTATAAAATCCGAACACACTCATGTGTCCAGACTCGTCATGGCATGGCATTCTAATCTGAGCCATGCTTTTTTTCAGTCCAGCGAAGCCCCGCGCCGAACAATCCTCGTCAGAGGATTTGCCGGGTTCGGATGCAATGGAGAGCGGAACACCCCCGAAGGCCTCCTGCTCTAAACATATGAATGAAATCGAGGTTTCATCCCAGAAGGACCCAGGCCACGGAGGGGGGGGGGAGATCGCAAAGGCGGCGCCAGGAGGCCATACTTCAGGGGCCGGACACACGGGAGAGAAAGCTCCCGTGGATGTCGACGGCGGGGGTCATCTTGAATCCGGCACCCAACCGGACACGATTCTAGAGACCCATAAGGTCCCAGAGTCAGACAGGCGGCCTCCGTCAGCTAGAGGAGGTATGCCTGCTCCACCGGCCACCTCTGTCGAACTAGAGGTGCCAGATACTTTATTGGTGGCGCTGAAGGGTGCCTCCATCATTGATGAACACCGTGCCCTTATGGGTGCGGTGATTGAGAAGATTCAGTCCGCTGAGAGTGGACTTAATGAATCCTGTATCAGCATCATAAGAGGCTTTGAGGTATGTTTTATGAGGTTTGGAAGAGTGTCATGGTATAGATAGCAGCCCCTCATACACTGTTCGGTGAAAGAAAGAGCCGAGCAGAGGATCAAATTTATGTTCGCAAGAGACTCACTTGATGACATCTATCACTCTTTTTAATAAGCAGGCGTCTGTAGCGACTGCCGCCTCTCATGCTGCAGAAGTATCCGGACTGAGGCATAGTCTGGAGCGGGCCGAAGGAGAACTTGGCCAAGTGAAGAGACAGCTGGAGGATAACCAAGGTATGCAGAAACCTTGTTTATTTAGCACAAATGAATAAGTGTGCATGATGAAAATAATTTTGTAATGCGCTCTAGGGGCGACGGCCGAAATTGAAGCTCTTAAAAAGGTTGTGGCCGAAGCCGAGAAGAAAGCAGCCGCAGAGCAGGCTCTTCGTGAAAAGCATGAGGCCAGAGTTATTGAGGCTGAGCGAGAGCTTCAAGAGGCCGTGCAGAAAGGCGAGACCTTGGAGCAGAGTTTAGCAGGGAAAGAATCCGAACTCTCCCAGGCTAGCCAAGCCACAAGTGATGCCCGGGGGGAAGCCCAAGGTGCGCTGAAGGAAATCCAGGAGGCAAGGAAGATTGCGGCTGCTAAGGCTTTTTTTTGGTACAAAGCGGGTGTTTGAAAGGAGAAAATCAAGTTGAGAGTTTAAATTCTGATTTCTCCAGGGGTATTTGTGGAGTTGCCATGCAGCATATCTGCCGCCACCCAATTCTACCAAGATGAAGAGAGGAATACTGCGGATAAGCTCTTCTGGATGCAGTATCTGGCGCTGAATTATCCGGTGCCGTTTTCCGATTAGCTGAAGCAGCTGGTCGAACTGCATAAGGCGGCCGAGCTAGCCATGAAGGATTTGATTATCCGGCTGTGGCCCGCCGGGCCGATTCCAAGCAGTTACCTCGGACTCGTGAAGCGGATTGTGAGTGCGTGCCCTCGACTCGAAGCCATCAAGCGGTCGGTTTGCATAGAAGGTGCGCGAATGGCCTTTGCCCACGCAAAGGTGCATTGGGGGAAGATGGATGCGGAAAAGCTGATGACCGAGGGACCACCGGAGGGAAAGGAGCACCGCAAGCCCGAGCTGTATTACAAAGGTGTCTTGAAAGGGGCCCGCCTTGCGGCGGAGCAATGCACCAAGGACATTATATTTCCATGAATGCGATCATGTTTGTCCTTTGTAATATTTGAACAAGATCATTTCTATCATTTATTGCTTGTCGTTTGAAAGTTTTTCCTCCTGTGCGGCTGTTTTATATACTAATCCTGAGAGATAGCCAGTTGTCGGCTTCTGCCCCCATGTAGTAAGTATGGGGGTGTTCGGGGTAACCTGAACACTCTTTATCCTAGTTTTGGGTCCTTGACGGAGGTGTTCAGCACAACGAACCAGGCAATCAGACTATAGGGCTTTATCACTCTCACTTAGCCAGAGGGGTTTTAAAAGGAAGGTAGGCACAACCTCTGGTGTTCGGAAGACCGCACGAGGGGCTTTACGGGCGCCTGATCGGAAAAAAGCCGATCCCTCGCACGCTGCATTGGTTTTGGCATTGTGCGGAAGAAATCCTTAAAGATTTTACAACCTCTCGAACAGCTGACCAGCTCTCGCTGCGTCATGACAGTCAGTTTTCGGCTTTCTCTACTGAGGTGCTCGTCCGGGAGAACCCGGACACAATCGCAGTAGTTCTCCCTATGCTACCTTAGCCGATATAGCGGAATGTAAGGTACCAAAACATAGGAGCCGGGCAAACCCAACTATTGACCCAAGACATGATTCGGAGCTGATGCATATAATGCTATAAGTTCGGGGTGCTGAACTGCCGTGAAGGTGTTTGGACTTTATTGCCATATTATGGGTATAAAGAAGCCCCTGGCATATTGAGGCATAGCGCGGAATGTCGCTGCCTTTCGACAAAAGAGTTTTAATAAGGAAAAAAGAGCATCATATAAACTCTCATTTTGTATTTGAATAATACATCAATGCGTATGAGTACAGGTAATGTGATAAAAAGAAATATGACTGCGGAACTTGCTGAGGCCAGGCGGGAGGAAGGTGTATGCGGATCCGGAGTGTGGTCGGATAATCATGGAGGGGAATATCTAGAGATTCCCTTGCGCGCTCGAACTGTCTTCACGCCATCCATCCTGGCCTATGCGGAGGTGAACCTGCAAAGAAAATTTAAGAAATGGTTTCGCGCCACAGAGCGGTTGAGCCGCGGTATGTGGCTTGTCTCAACTTTTTGCCGGAAGTGTTTTAGTTAATCTCCGAGCAAGCCGAGCTGTCCTGTCGTGCAATAGTTCGGACTCCTTTGGCGGTGTCCGGGAGCTGGGCCTTGCCATTAACCGTGATGATGCCACGCAGACCGGGCATCTTGAGTTTACAGTAGGCGTAATGTGGCACCGCATTGAACTGAGCAAACGCGGTTCATCCGAGCAGTGCCTGATAGTCACTGTGAAAGGGGACGATGTCGAAGACTAACTCTTTGGTACGGTAACTGTCCGGAGATCCGAAGACCACTTTCAATGTGATAGAGCCTGTGCAACAGGCCTCTACACCTGGTATTACACCCTTGAAGGTGGTTTTTGTGGGCTTGATCCTTGAGGGGTCGATGCCCATTTTGCGGACTGTATCTTTATAGAGCAGGTTCAAGCTGCTGCCACCGTCCATGAGGACTCGTGTGAGGCGGAATCTATCAATGATGGGATCAAGGACCAATGCGGTCGAACTGCCATGACGGATATTTGTAGGATGGGCCCTGCGATCGAAAGTGATCGGACAAGAGGACCATGTGTTGAGCTTTGGGGCGACTGGCTCCATTGCGTAGACGTCCCTTGGTTCACGCTTCTGCTTGGGAATAAGGGTTGCGTATATTGCATTCACTTTTTTCACATGGGGAGGGAATTTCTTCTGTCCTCCTATGTTCGCTGATCGAGGCTCTTCGTCATTGTCGTTGCTTTGGGACCCCTTCCCCTTGTTTTTGGCACCTGACCTGCCGGCTTGTCTGAAGACCCAGCATTCTCTGTTGGTATGATTAGCTGGTGTTCCTGGGGTGCCATGAATTTGGCATGGACGGTCGAGTATGCGGTCCAGACTGGACGTGCCTGCATTGTTTTTGTTGAATGCCTTTTTCCGCTGACCGGACTTGGAGCCATTGAATCTGGCATTGACTGCCGTGTCTTTGGTGCTATCACCGTTTTTGTGATGCTTGTGTTTGTTGCACCATGCTTTGTCGTTGCTATCCCTGGCTTTTGATGTGCCAGGCCTGCTTGCTGTGTTGTTGCTACGAGCCAACCAGCTATCCTCGCCCGCATAAAAGCGGGTCATGAGTGTTGTGAGGGCTGCCATGAACTTTGGCTTTTCTTGGCCGAGATGTTGGGCAAGCCACTCGTCGCAGATGTTATGCTTAAAGGCCGCTAGGGCTTCGACATCCGGACAGTCGGCAATTTGGTTCTTTTTAGTTAGGAACCGGGTCCAAAATTTCCTGGCTGACTCTCCGGGCTGTTGGGTTATGTGACTTAAGTCATCAGCATCCGGTGATCGCACGTAAGTGCCCTGGAAGTTGTCAAGGATTGCGTCTTCCAGGTCCCCCCAACTGCCAATGGAGCTTGCTGGCAGGCTATTCAGCCAATGCCGAGCCGGTCCTTTGAGCTTAAGTGGTAGGTACTTTATGGCATGTAAGTCATCGCCGCGGGCCATGTGAATGTCTAGGACAAAATCTTCAATCCATACTGCAGGGTCTGTTGTGCCATCATATGATTCAATGTTCATGGGTTTAAACCCTTCTCGGAATTCATGATCCATGACTTCATCAGTGAAGCATAGGGGGTGTGCGGCGCCGCTGTGCCGGGCTGCGTTGTATTTTGTCCGGCCGGTCTTTTGTTTATTGTATCTGACGTGATGATCATCGTCACGAGTTGTGGCGTGCCCCCGTGATCCGTAGATCGATCTTGACTGTCCTGCTTTGTTTTCCAATACATCTCGCAGGTCCTTCGTGTAGCTCCCGGCCTTGGTATTATTGTTTGATTGGCGATGGGGTGCGGTCTAGACTTCGGGCTGGTACGCCACCTTGTCCCGGCCACGGGGTGGCCGGTCAGCCACATCATGCGCTAGTAGTGTGGGTTTTAATGCTTCCTCCTCAAGTTGAGGTAGCAACCTGCGCTTTGGGTAACTTTTTGTAGGGCGCTCGAGTCCGTATTCCTCGGCAGCCAGGACCTCGGTCCATCTATCAGTTAGCAGATCTTGATTAGCTTGAAGCTGTTGCTGCTTTTTCTTCAGGCTTTTTGCAGTGGCTATAAGCCGGCGCTTGAAGCGCTCTTGCTCGACGGGATCCTCAGGCACGATGAATTCTTCGTCGCCAAGGCTCACTTCGTCTTCAAAGAGAGGCATGTAGTTGTCATCCTCTGATTCTCCATCTGTTGCATGTTCTTTAGGGCTAGCTTGCCCATCCCTTTGCTCGGCCTGCTCGAAGTCTGGCTGGGCAGGATTGTTTTCGTCTTCGGCACCATCCGGATTGTTATCATCTCTTGTGCCGGTATCACTATTTTTGCTATGGCGGGGTTTGGAGCGGCGCCTATGACGCCGGTGCCTAGATTTCTTCTCCAAGGGGTTATCTTCCGTTGCCTCATCGCCATTGCTTTCTTTGGGGGTGTCCACCATATATATATATATATCATATGATGAGGTGGCAGTCCAGCGCCCTATAGGCGGTGGTTCCTGTTCTTCTCCTGCATCGTCGTCCATACCGTCGATGTCTTCGGAGTTGAAGTCAAGCATGTCGGTTAAGTCATCGACAGTGGCTATTAAGTGGGTGGTGGGTGGGGAACGAATTTCTTCATCGTCCGCTTCCCACTCGAGCCGGACATAGTTCGGCCAAGAGTCTCCCGACAAGGAAAGAGACCTTAATGAATTTAGTACATCACCCAAGGGCGAGTGTTGAAAAATATCCGCGGAGGTGAACTCCATGACTGGTGCCCAATCAGATTCGATAGGAATGGGTGTACGCCGTTCGGATCCTGTAGCCGGAGACGAGTCCAGGGGTCCGATGACACCACCTTTATAGGAGGTGGGATCAGTGTTTGGCTCCGATGCCGATGAGTGTGCGGCCTCCGTGGAAGGGTCCATCCACCCGTCCTTGGAGGGCGCGATCTGCTCTGGATTGATTCCCGGGGCCGCCGCAGGTGTGATCTCCCGAACATTGTCTGATGGCATATCTAAGTCATGCTCATCGCGACTGTTCGGCGTACCTGACATGGGCTCGAATCCGTCGAACATCAAGTCTCTGCGGATATCAGCAGTATAGTTCAAGCTTCCAAACCTGACCTGATGGCCAGGGGCGTAGCTATCGATCTGCTCCAAGTGGCCAAGCGAGTTGGCCCGCAGTGCAAAGCCGCCGAATACGAAGATCTATCCGGGAAGGAAAACCTCCCCCTGGACTGCGTCGTTGAAGATGATTGAAGGAGCCATCGAGCCTTATCACGACGACATAGTGGAACTCTCAATGAAAGCACCAATGTCGGTGTCAAAACCGACGGATCTCGGGTAGGGGGTCCCGAACTGTGCGTCTAAGGCTAATGGTAACAGGAGGCAGGGGACACGATGTTTTATCCAGGTTCAGGCCCTCTCGATGGAGGTAATACCCTACTTCCTGCTTGATTGATCTTGATGATATGAGTATCACAAGAGTTGATCTACCACGAGATCGTAGAGGCTAAACCCTAGAAGCTAGCCTATGATTATGATTGTTGTTGTCCTATGGACTAAACCCTCTGGTTTATATAGACACTGGAGGGGGCTAGGGTTACACAGAGTCGGTTACAGAGAAGGAAATCTACATATCCGAATTGTTAAGCTTGCCTTCCACAAAAAGGAGAGTCCCATCCGGACACGGGATGAAGTCTTCAGTCTTGTATCTTCATAGTCCAACAATACGGTCAAAGTATATAGTCCGGCTGTCTGAGGACTCCTTAATCCAGGACTCCCTCACCGGGGGTTATC
>NC_041393.1:232278097-232296056 GCF_002162155.2 Triticum dicoccoides
GGGGGGGGTGAAACCTACTTGGAGTAGGATTGCACCCCCTTGGTGTGCCTCCTCCCCTGGCCGGCCTCCTCCTCCCTCCCTCCTTTATATACGAGGGAAGGGGGTACCCCATAGACACACAAGTTGATTGTTTAGCCGTGTGCGGCGCCCCCTCCATAGATTTTCACCTCGGTCATATCGTCATAGTGCTTAGGTGAAGCCCTATGCCGCTAACTTCATCATCACCGTCACCACGCTGTCGTGCTGGCGAAACTCTCCCTTGACCTCAGCTGGATCTAGAGTTCGTGGGAAGTCACCTAGCTGAACGTGTGTAGATCACGGAGGTGCCGTACCTTCGGTGCTAAGATCGGTCGGATCATGAAGACGTACGACTACATCAACCACATTGTCATAATGCTTCCGCTTTCGGTCTACGAGGGTATGTAGACAACACTCTCCCTCTCGTTGCTATGCATCACCTAAAGATAGATCTTGCGTGATCGTAGGATTTTTTTTGAAATTACTGCATTCCCCAACACTTCACTTCTTCTTCTAGCTTTTTATCTTTGCCAAAATATATTGGGGCACTCTTCATTTCTTCAAGCTCGGAGACAGCGGCATTTAGCTATGTCCGGCTTGTCTCGAGCTCCTGGGACAATGCACTGTCCTTCTCCTTGAGACTCGCGGTCATCAAACGATCCTCAAATCGGCTTTTCCCACCCGCTTTAAGTCTCGGCGGCTACTGCTATCTACTAAGTTTATATAATTTTATACCTGTATATCTTTTGAGAACAGGCGAGCAACTCCCGTAAGTCCGTCCCGGGCAGCTCGGATGTATGCGCCCATGGTGCTAAGAGCGGTAAACTGCGGTTCTGTCAAAGCAGGAGTACGCAGAGCTTCTTTCAAGTGCCAATGGTTCATCACAATTTCTACGTTGGAGTTGGTGACGGACACCTCATCCGGTTCTTGATGGGGTAGATGGGCATGCGTCGCGTCAGCATGCGCCCTGGTCCTAGTTGATGTCTCTGGTGCCGGATTGGCTGCGGCCCGGCTGGCCGGGATTTTGTTTACGGTCCGCTGGGTACCCCTCCTGAAATAATAGGAGGATAAAAGATGAACATTCGGCTTCGCGCCTGATACGCCCATTTTGCATCATGCTTTTATATCGATATTTATTGTATTATGGGATGTTATTACACGTTATGTCACAATACTTATGGTATTCCCTCTTATTTTACAAGGTTTACATGAAGAGGGAGAATGCCGGTAGCTGGGATTCTGGGATGGAAAAGCAGCAAATATTAGAGACCTATTCTGCACAGCTCCAAAAGTCCTGAAACTCCACTAAAGTCATTTTTTGAATTAATAATAAATATTGAGTGGAAGAAGTACCAGAGGGGGCCCACACCCTGGCCACGAGGGTGTGGGCGCGCCCTACCCCCTGGGCGCGCCCCTGCCTCGTGGGCCCCCTGGCAGCCCTCTGGTGCTCATCTTCCACTATATGAAGTCTTTTACCCTGAAAAAATAATCATAAGCAAGCTTACAGGACGAAACTCCGCCGCCACGAGGCGGAACCAATCTAGGGCTCTGGCGGAGCTGTTCTGCCGGGAAAACTTACCTCTGGGAGGGGGAAATCATCACCATCGTCATCACCAACGATCCTCTCAACGGGAGGGGGTCAATCTCCATCAACATCTTCACCAGCACCATCTCCTCTCAAACCCTAGTTCATCTCTTGTATCCAATCTTTGTACCAAAACCTCAGATTGGTACCTGTCGGTTGCTAGTAGTGTTGATTACTCCTTGTAGTTGATGCTAGTTGGTTTATTTGGTGGAAGATCATACGTTCAGATCCTTAATGCATATTAATGCCCCTCTGATTATGAACATGAATATGCTTTGTGAGTAGTTACATTTGTTCCTGAGGACATGGGTGAAGTCTTGCTATTAGTAGTCATGTGAATTTGGTATTCATTCAATATTTTGATGAGATGTATGTTGTCTCTCCTCTAGTGGTGTTATGTGAACGTCGACTACATGACACTTCACCATTATTTGGGCCTATAGGAAGGCATTGGGAAGTAATAAGTAGATGATGGGTTGCTAGAGTGACAGAAGTTTAAACCCTAGTTTATAAGTTGCTTCGTAAGGGGCTGATTTGGATCCATATGTTTCATGCTATGGTTAGGTTTACCTTAATACTTCCTTTGTAGTTGAGGATGCTTGCAATAGGGGTTAATCATAAGTGGGATGCGTGTCCAAGAAAGGGCAGTACCCAAGCACCGGTCCACCCACATATCAAATTATCAAAGTAACGAACTTGAATCATATGAGCGTGATGAAAACTAGCTTGATGATAATTCCCATGTGTCCTCGGGAGCGCATTTCTCATTATAAGAACTTGTCCAGGCTTGTCCTTTGCTACAAAAAGGATTGGGCCACCTTGCTGCACCTTATTTACTTTTATTGCTTGTTACCCGTTACAAATTATCTTATCACAAAACTATCTGCTACCTACAATTTCAGTGCTTGCATAGAATACCTTACTGAAAACCGCTTGTCATTTCCTTCTGCTCCTCGTTGGGTTTGACACTCTTACTTATTGAAAGGACCACGATAGATACCATACACTTGTGGGTCATCATGACTATTTCTGGCGCCGTTGCCGGGGAGTGAAGCGCCTTTGGTAAGTGGAACTTGGTAAGGAAACATTTATATAGTGTGCTGAAAGTTACTGTCACTTGTTACTATGGAACATAATCCTTTGAGGGGCTTGTTCGGGGTATCTTCACCCTCACCAGTAGAGCAATGAGTTGATCCTCAACCTACTGAACCTACTAAAAATGTCTACTTTGAAATTCCTTCGGGTATGGTAGAGAAACTTCTAGCTAATCCCTTTGCAGGAGATGGAACATTGCATCCCGATTTACACCTAATCTATGTGGATGAAGTTTGTGGATTATTTAAGCTTGCAGGTATGCCCGATGATGTTATCAAGAAGAAGGTTTTCCCTTTATCTTTGAAGGGAGATGCATTGACATGGTATAGGCTATGTGATGATATGGGATCCTGGGACTATAAACAATTGAAATTGGAATTTTACCAGAAGTTTTATCCTATGCATCTTGTTCATCGTGATCGTAATTATATATATATATATATTTTGGCCTTGCGAAGGAGAAAGCATCGCTCAAGCTTGGGGGAGGCTTAAGTCAATGTTATATTCATGCCCCAATCATGAGGTCTCAAGAGGAATGATTATTCAAAAATTTTATGCTCGGCTTTCTCTCAACAATCGCTCCGTGCTTGATACTTCTTGTGCTGGGTCTTTTATGATGAAGACTATTGAATTCAAATGGGATTTATTGGAAAGAATTAAATTCAACTCTGAAGATTGGGATTCCGGCGATGGTAAGGAGTCAGGTATGACACCTAAGTTTGATTGTGTTAAATCTTTTATGGATACCGATGCTTTTCGTGGATTTAGCACTAAATATGGACTTGACTCTGAGATAGTAGCTTCTTTATGTGAATCATTTGATACTCACATTGATCTCCCTAAGGAGAATTGGTTTAAATATAATCCACCCACTGAAGTAAAAGTAGTTGCACCTATTACAGTCGAAGAAAAGACTATCACTTATAATGATCCTATTGTTCCTACTACTTATATTGAGAAACCACCTTTCCCTGTTAGGATAAAGGATCATGCTAAAGCTTCAATTGTGTTTCTTAAGAGTAATACTAGAACATATACACCTCCCGAGCAAATTAAAGTTGAACCTAGTATTGCTATGGTTAAAGATCTCTTGGCTGATATATTGATGGGCATGTTATTTATTTCTGTGATCAAGCTGCTAGAATTGCTAGACCCGATGCTAAGAAACATAGACCTGTTGTAGGCATGCCTGTTATTTCTGTTAAAATAGGGGATCATTGTTATCATGGCATATGTGATATGGGTGCTAGTGCTAGTGCAATACCTTATTCTTTATATGAAGAAATTATGCATGACATTGCACGTGCTGAGGTAGAAGAAATTGATGTTACAATTAAGCTTGCCAATATAGATACTATTTCACCAATTGGGATTGTTAGAGATGTTGAAGTCTTGTGGGAAAGTTAAATATCCTGCTGATTTTCTTGTTCTTGGTTCCCCACAAGATGACTTCTGTCCCATCATATTTGGTAGACCCTTCTTGAATACTGTTAATGCTAGGATAGATTGCGAAAAGGATGTTGTTACGATTGGCTTAGGAGATATGTCTCATGAGTTTAATTTTGCTAAATTTCGTAGACAACCCCATGATAAAGAATTACCTAGTAAGGATGAAATTATTGGTCTTGCTTCTATTTCTGTGCCTCCTAATGATCCTTTAGAACAATATTTGCTAGACCATGAAAATGATATGTTTATGAATGAAAGAAGGGAGTGTAGGGGAACATAGCGGAAAATCAAAATTTTCTACGCATCACCAAGATCAATCTATGGAGATTCTAGCAACAAGAGAGGGATAGGATGAGTGTATCTTCATACCCTTGAAGATCGCGATGTGGAAGCGTTACAAGAACGCGGTTGGTGGAGTCGTACACGCTGCGATTCAGATCGCGGTCGATTCCGGTCTAAGCGCCGAACAGACGGCGCCTCTGCGTTCAACACACGTACAGCCCAGGGACGTCTCCTCCTTCTTGATCCATCAAGGGGAGTGGAGAAGTTGAGGGAGAACTCCAACATCACGATGGCGTGGTGGTGATGGAGCTCGTGGTTCTCCGATAGGGCTTCGCCAAGCACTACGGAGGAGGAGGAGGTGTTGGAGGAGGGAGAGGGCTGCGCCAGGGAAGAGGTGCAGCTGCCCTCCCACCCCTCCACTATATATAGGGGCAAGGGGAGAGGAGGAGGTGCCCTAGGGTTTCCCCTAGGGGCGGCGGCCAAGCAGATTTGATCTCCCTAGGGAAAATCCTAGGGAGACTTGCCCCCCAAGCCAAGCAGGTGGAGGATTTCCTCCCAAGCCAGGTGGAGGCGGCCCACCTCCGAAAATAATGTGGGAAAGGGTGTGGGGGGCGCACCACCCATTAGTGGGCTGGTTTGCCCCTTCCCCTTTGGCCCATGAGGCCCTCCAACACTTGCGGGGGCTCCCGAAACACCTTTCGGTCATGCTGGCCATAGCCTGGTACCCCCGAAACACTTCTGGACTCCAATACCCTTCGTCCAATATATCGATCTTCACTGCCGGACCATTCCGGAACTCCTCGTGACGTCCGGGATCACATCCGAGATTCCAAACTATCTTTGGTAACCACATACTATTTCCCATACAACTCTAGCGTCACCGAACCTTAAGTGTGTAGGCCCTACGGGTTCGGGAACCATGCAGACATGACTGAGACATTCTCCGGCCAATAACCAACAGCGGGATCTGGATACCCATGTTGGCTCCCACATGTTCCACGATGTTCTCATCGGATGAACCACGATGTCAAGGATTCAAGCAATCCCGTATACAATTCCCTTTGTCAATCGGTACGTTACTTGCTCGAGATTCGACCATTGGTATCCCAATACCTCGTTCAATCTCGTTACCGGCAAGTCACTTTACTAGTTCCATAATGCATGATCCCGTGACTAACTACTTAGTCACATTGAGCTCATTATGATGATGCATTACCGAGTGGGCCCAGAGATACCTCTTCGTCATACGGAGTGACAAATCCCAGTCTCGATTCGTGCCAACCCAACAGACACTTTCAGAGATACCTGTAGTGCACCTTTATAGCCACCCAGTTACGTTGTGACGTTTGGTACACCCAAAGCATTCCTAGGGTATCCGGGAGTTGCACAATGTAACACCCACGATGCGGCTATATCTCCCACGTGTCGAAGCACGACTTAGAGGCATAACCGCATGGTGGTTTTGTCGCAAGAAGGGTCATCTTCACACAATCCCATGTAATGAACAAGAATGGGATAAAGAGAGTTGGCTTACAATCGCCACTTCACACAATACATAATTTAAGGTTCATACATCATTCAAAATACACTCATAGACCAACTACGGTCAAATTCAAATAAAAAAGAAGATAACCCCAAATGCTAGATCCCCCGATCGTCCCGACTGGGCTCCTCTACTTATCATCTGGAAACGATACATAGTAATGACCAAGGGCCTCATCAAACTCCCACTTCAGCTCAGTTGCGCCATCTGCGCTGGTATCCTCGGCACCTGCATCTATTTTGGTAGAATCTGTGAGTCACGAGGACTCAGCAATCTCACACCCGTGAGATCAAGACTATTTAAGCTCATAGGTTTGTAAAGGGGTAATATGGTGGAGCTGCGACAAGCACTAAGCATATATGGTGGCTAACATACGCAAGTGAGAGCGAGAAGAGAAGCAACGCGTCGGTCGAGAAGCTAGAAGTGATCAAGAAGTGATCCTGAAACTACTTACGTCAAGCATAACTCAAACTGTGTTCACTTTTCGGACTCCGCCGAGAAGAGACCATCACGGCTACACACACGGTTGATGCATTTTAATGAAGTCAAGTGTCAAGTTATCTACAACCGGACATTAACAAATTCCCATCTGCCTCATAACCGTGGGCACGGCTTTCGAAAGATAATATACCCTGCAGGGGTGTCCCAACTTAGCCCATCATAAGCTCTCACGGTCAACAAAGGATAAACCTTCTCCCGGGAAGACCCGATCAGTCTCGGAATCCCGGTTCACAAGACATTTCAACAATGGTAAAACAAGACCAGCAAAGCCGCCCGAAGTGCCGACAAATCCCGATAGGAGCTGCACATATCTCGTTCTCAGGGCACACCGGATAAGCGAAGCGTACAGGAACCGACGAATCCAAGTTGCCAAGGAATGGTCCCGCACGGTGCTCTAGTTTGGACCAACACTCGGAGGAGCACTGGCCCGGGGGGTAAATAAAGATGACCCTCGGGCTCACGAAAACCCTAGGGAAAAGGCTTAGGTGGCAAATGGTAAAACCAAGTTTGGGCCTTGCTGGAGGAGTTTTATTCAAAGCGAACTGTCCAGGCGGTCCCATAAATCACCCAACCGTGTAAGGAACGCAAAATCAAGGAACATAACACCGGTATGACGGAAACTAGGGCGGCAAGAGTGGAACAAGTCACCAGGCATAAAGCCGAGCCTTCCACCCTTTACCAAGTATATAAGGTGCATTAATTAAACACGAGATATTGTGATATCCCAAAATATCCATGTTCTGACCAGGAACAAACTTCATCTTCACCTGCAACTAACAACGCTATAAGAGGGGCTGAGCAAAAGCGGTGACATAGCCAAACAACGGTTTGCTAGGACAGGATGGTTAGAGGTTTGACATGGCAATAGGGAGGCATGATAAACAAAGGCAGGTAGAGCTAACATAGCGATAGAGCGAGTACTAGCAAGCAAAGATAGAAGTGATATCGAAGGTATGGTCATCTTGCCTGCAAGGTTCTCAGAGTTGTCGAAGGCTTGATCCTCATAAGCGTTCTCAACAGGTTCCTCGTGCACATACTCGTCTCCCGGCTCTACCCAAAGCAAGAACACAAGCAAAGGAACCACAATAAATCACGGTGCAATGCACAAGCAACATGATGCAATACATGTCATAATATGCGAGATGTGATATGCAATGCATATGCGTGCTTCGGGAGGAAAAAGGATGAACAAGGCATCAACTTGGCAAACCAAGTATGCCGCTGGAAAGATGAGATGATTTCGGTTGAAATCGATATAAGGATCACCGGAAACGGATGCACGGTTTGCAAATGGCAAGCAAGACAAGAATGGCACAAAGCTGCGATTAACAGCACGATGCTACTTAGCATGCAACAAGAAACTATGCTACAGCACCCCAACATAAAAACAAAACATATGGCAGTGATCTACAGAAGATGCTTAACAAAAGAGGAACACTGAGCTACGGCTAAATCACATCATAACAGGTTCAAACAAGCATGGTGAAAGTGCAAAAAAATATCAGGTTGGACATGGCATAAACAGCATCACGAAGCAATGTTCAGAGCAAGTTATCAACAAGCTACGGGAACTTATAATAGCAAAACAAGGCATGACATGAATCTACTCAAAGCATAGATCAAAAGTCCCTTACTAACCATAAGCCAAAAAGGACCAGAGAATATGATGGCACTCATGTAAACATAGCAAGTTTCGTTAACAGATTCAGCAAACAGAGCATGGCATTGACAGAATTACGAAGGCACCTTCGCGAGCTCGATGCACTCACTACAGAGCATTTCATGATAAACTAAGCATACATCCATCAAGAAGACATGGCATAGAAGCTATACATGGCAAGAACAACATCATAGCATACACGGATCAACTACAACAACCTTGGCAAAATTGAATAACATGTAAACAATCTGCCAGGAAACATTTTGAAGCAAAAGTAGAGCACGAAAATGACATGCTAGACTACTCCATAATTGCAACCAGGACCATGGATGGATATAGAATAACCATATGTTCAAAACATCCTTACTGAAGTATCTCAAAATATGCATGGATCTCTCTGTAGCAACATGTTTACATGGCATCACAATAACAGCAGAAAAGGGACAAACGGCAATATCACGAAGCCTAGGACGAGGCGGCGGGCACGGCCCGGGCGCGGAGAGGAGCGGGGCTAGGGTTGGACTGCGAAAAATCCGGGGGGTAGCACATATTTATAGGTAGAGGGAGCTAGGAGTGTCCAAATGAGGTGTAGTTTTCGCCCACATGATCGTGATCCGACGACGGAGAGCATGGAAGTGACTTAGATGGGTTATTGGGCTGTTTTGGAGGGGTGTTGGGCTGCAACTCAAAAGAGGCCTTTGCGGTTATGCGGTTAACCGTTGGAGTATCAGACGAGCTCCAAATGACCCGAAACTTGACAGGCGGTCTACCGGTGCTATACCAGGGCCACTTGGCAAGGCTCGGTCCATTCTGAAAATGTTTAACACTCGCACACGAAAAGAGACAAGAGGAGTGCGCCGGTGCATGTGGGAGTGTCGGATTGCGAAACGGACAACGGGGAAAATGCTCGGATGCATGAGACGAACACGTATGCAAATGAGATGCACATGATGACATGATATGATATGCATGACATGAATAAAATGAAAAACAAAAGACAAAACCCAACCACGGAGGGAATATCATATCACATAGCCGAAAATGGCAATAGTTGGAGTTACAAAGATGGAAAGTTACATCCGGGGTGTTACAACACTCCACCACTACAAGAGGATCTCGTCCCGAGATCTAGGACTGAAAGAACTCCGGATATTCGGAACGGAGGTGATCCTCGCGCTCCCAGGTGGCTTCTCGGTCGAAATGGTGTGACCACTTCACTTTCAGGAATTTGATTGACTTGTTGTGAGTCTTGCGCTCGGCTTCTTCGAGAATAGCAATGGGGTGCTCATGATAAGAGAGATCTTCTTGGAGGTCAATCTCTTTGAAGTTGATAGTGCGCTCAGGAGTCTTGAAGCACTTGCGAAGCTGTGACACGTGAAACACATCGTGCACGTTTGCAAAGTTGGACAGAAGGTCAAGTTAATAGGCGAGATCGCCTCTTTTGCCAATGATCTTGAAAGGACCCACGTATCTAGGGGCAAGCTTCCCTTTGATACCGAAGCGACGAGTGCCTTTCATTGGAGAGACGCGGAGGTAGACATGGTCTCCGATTTCAAAAGCCAAGTCACGGTGCTCGCTATCATAGTAACTCTTTTGGCGCGATTGCGTGGCTTTGAGATTCTCACGAATGACTTTGCACATTTCTTCGGCTTTTGTGATCAAGTCGTTGCCAAGAAGTTGGCGTTCACCTGTCTCGGAGCAATTGAGAGGAGTACGACACTTTCTGCCATAGAGAATTTCGAATGGGGCCTTGCCCGAACTCGCTTGGAAGTTGTTGTTGTAGAAGAACTCGGCATATGGAAGACAATCTTCCCACTTCATACCGAAGGAAATGACACAAGCCCTGAGCATATCTTCAAGGATTTGATTGACTCGCTCAACTTGCCCACTTGTTTGAGGATGGAAAGCTGTGCTGAAACGAATGTTGCTGCCCATGGCCTTCTGAAAGGATTCCTAGAACTTAGAAGTGAAGATGCTTCCACGATCTGAAGATATCAATTGTGGAATGCCGTTCAAGGAGACAAATCTGGAGGTGAATAGCTCTGCCAGCTGAGCTGCTGTGATAGATTCTTTGATAGGAAGAAAATGAGCCACTTTAGTAAGCTTGTCAATGACAACGAAGATAGCATCGTTTCCACGTTTGGACTTAGGAAAACCAGTCACGAAGTCCATCTCGATATGATCAAACTTCCATTCCGGAATAGCAAGAGGTTGGAGGAGACCAGCTAGTCGTTGGTGTTCTGCTTTCACCCTTTTGCAGACATCACATTCATTGACGAATTGAGCAATTTCTCTCTTCATTCGAGTCCACCAATACGACTACTTGAGGTCATGGTACATCTTTGTACTTCCAGGATGAATGGATAGGAGGGAATTGTGTGCCTCATTCATGATCACTTTTCTCAGATCACCTTTTGGAACCACAATTCGATCCTCGAAGAAAAGAGTATCTTTGTCATCCAAGCGATAACACTTGTATTTGGGAATGCCCTTGTCAATACCACGTTTCACCTTCTTCACCATGGTATCCAGGAGTTGTGCCTCACGAATTTGATCTTCCAAAGTAGGAGAGACTATGAGGTTGGCAAGAAAGCCTTGAGGAACAACTTGAAGATTCAGCTTGCGGAAAGCCTCACAAAGATCCGGTTGAAACGGCTTGAGAATTAGACTGTTGCAATAAGCCTTTCTGCTCAGAGCATCTGCAATCACATTCGCCTTGTCGGGAGTATATTCAATACTCGGATTGTACTCTTGAATCATTTCGACCCATCAAGTTTGCCTGAGGTTAAGGTTGGGTTGAGTGAAGATATACTTGAGGCTCTTGTGATCGGTGAAAATGTCCACTTGCCTTCCCAATAAGAGATGTCTCCATGTTATCAATGCATGGACAACTGCCGCCAACTCAAGATCGTGAGTGGGGAAGTTCTTTTTGTTGGGCTTCAACTGACGAGAGGTATAGGCCACAACTTTTTTCTCTTGCATCAACACAGCACCGAGACCTTGAAGGGAAGCATCACAGAATACTTCGAATGGCTTGGATTCATCAGGAGGAGTCAAGACAGGAGCTGTGACTAGTTTCTTTTTTAGGGTGTTGAAAGCGACGTCACACTCAGGAGTCCAGAAATACTTGACATGCTTCTGGAGGAGGTTGGAAAGAGGCTTTGCAATCTTAGAGAAGTTCTCAACGAATCTTCGGCAATAGCTTGCAAGACCAAGAAAACTGCGGAGCTGTTTGACATTCTGAGGAGGTTCCCAATTCACGACTGCAGACACCTTCGCGGGATTAATAGCAATTCCCTTGGCGGAGATGATGTGACCAAGATAAAGAACTTCATCAAGCCAGAACTCACATTTGGAAAACTTCACATAGAATTGATGCTCTCTGAGCTTGTCGAGCACCAATCGCAAATGTTTGGCATGATCCTGCTTATTCTTGGAGAAGACCAAAATATCGTCGAGATACACCAGAACGAATTCATTGGTGTAGGGGTTGAAGATAAAGTTCATCATGCGAGAGAATGTTGGAGGAGCATTGACAAGGCCGAAAGACATGACAGTATATTCATAAGAACCATAGCTTGTTCTGAATGCTGTCTTGGGGATATCTTGTTCACGAATGCGAATCTGATGATAACCCATACGAAGGTCAAGCTTGGAGAATACTTTAGCACCTTGGAGTTGCTCGAAAAGATCATTGATGTTGGGAAGTGGATACTTGTTCTTGATTGTCTTCTTGTTCAATGGGCGGTAATCGATGCAAAGTCGGTCCATGCCATCCTTCTTCTGGACAAAAAGAACTCCACAACCCCATGGGGATGAACTCGGTCTGATCAAACCCAGACGCTCTTGTTCATCGAGCTGCTTCTTCAATTCCTTCAGCTCCTTGGGTCCAAGCTTGTATGGACGCTTGCGAACGGGTTCCGTTCCAGGCTCAAGATCGAAAACGAACTCGACTGACCGATGAGGAGGCATACCCGGAAGCTCTTCTGGAAAGACATCTTGGTACTCACAAACGACTGGAATTTGAGAAATAGCATCCAACTCGCCCTTCTCATTGAGAGAAAACAACCGAATGGTTTCATCACGAGCGGCATGGATGATAACATCCTCAGAAGGGTGTGTCAATTGAATCTGCCTGGCAGCACAATCAAGCTGAGCCTTGTGCTTAGAAAGCCAGTCCATCCCGAGAATTAGATCAATATCAGAGTCACCAAGAACAAATGGTTTAGAAAGAAATTTGTAGTCGCCCATCTTGATGGAAACATCATGAACTACCGAGTTGGCCCTCATTGACTTCCCCGGAGAAACAACACCCAAAGGTTTATCCAGGTAAGACCAAGTAAAATCATTCTTTGCAAAGAACGATCTTGACATGAAACAATGCGATGCACCGGTATCAAATAAGACTTTTGCAGGAATATCATTAACAGGAAGATTACCCATGATCATGTCTGAAGAATCCTCTGCCTGAGCTGCATTCATCATATTCACCTTTGCAGACTTTGGATTATGCTTGACCACTGCATTGCTTGAAGATCTCACAGGAGGAGGAGGAGGAAGGCGCCTTTGATTGAAGCATTTGTTCGCATAGTGACCTTTCTGCTGGCACTTGTTGCAAGTCACTTCTGAGAGCGGACGATGATAAGGAGCATTTGACCTTGGAGCTTGAGGCTGAGACTTGTTCTGATAGCCTGGGTTGGGTGGGTGGGAAGATCCACAACCACCTGAGTTCTTCTGTTGGTAAGGCTGACGAAACGGAGGAGGAGGAAGGTAGAACTTCTGCTGCTTAGCTGCCACTTGTGAGGAAGAAGAAGATTGCACTGCATCCCTGATTCTCTTCTTAGAAGCCTCACACTTGAGCTGAGCACCTTCTTGCTTGAGTGCCATATTGTAGAATTGATCAAACTGAGTAGGCTCAACAAGAACGAGAGCTAACTGCAGATCCTCTCTAAGGCCACCTCTGAATTGATAGATCATACTCTTCTCATCAGGAACATCTTGCTTAGCGAAGCGAGCAAGTTTCTGAAACTGCTAGTTGTATTCGTACACTGACATGTTGCCTTGCTTGAGATTGCGGAACT
Source organism: Triticum dicoccoides (assembly GCF_002162155.2). Lineage (NCBI taxonomy): Eukaryota > Viridiplantae > Streptophyta > Magnoliopsida > Poales > Poaceae > Triticum > Triticum dicoccoides. The sequence goes on from NC_041393.1 coordinate 232,291,312, forward strand.
CCTCACGCTTGCTCTCAACAACACTGGTAGGAATATGGTGAGCTTTAAAGTCCCGACAAAAGTCAATCCAAGTAATCACTCGACCACCTCTGGAATCCTTGTATTGCTGGAACCAATCAGCTGCCTGATCCTTGAGCTAAAAAGAAGCGAACTTGACATAGTCCTCAGGCCTGACATTGCTGCATTCAAAATGCTTGTTGATATCCACGAGCCAATCATCGACGTCTATGGCCTCGGCACAGTAGCTGAAAGACTTCGGCTGATCTGCCAGGAACTGGTTGAGGGTAGGAAATTGAGGCTGATGATTGAACTGCCTTTGACCTTGATTCCCTTGGTTGCCTTGGCCTTGGTTGCGCTCTTGCATGAGCTGGATCATCATCTGGGCATGGGCGTTTGAGGCTGCCATCAAAGCTTGCCATGCCTCCGGAGGCGGAGGTGGAGGTGGAGGGTTCGCCTGACTCCCATCATTGTGTTCCGGATTCTGACGCGTTGGCGGAGCCATCCTGAAGAGGGTGACATCCGTTAGCATCTTGATAGACAGATAGACAAGTTGAATCAACGGATAGAAATTGCAACATATAGTCTTCACACCAAACATTCGAACAAGGATGAATGAATGAATTCCAAAGCAAACATCACACATCCATTAAGTGAGAAGCCACTTGATAAGAGATTGATGAATGAAATAAACAAGGTGCAACTGGAACAAATAAGTGGTAAGGATTACCCAATCACAAACCAAATATCTGCAGGAAGAAATGCTAGAGCTACTTGAATCCCACCTATAAACTCCCGAAACTTTCTGGTTATGCAATCAGGTGTTGGGGATACAGGGGAAGCAAAATATCTCACCCAAACTAACAATCCCTACATCCAGCTGTATCCATCCGTCAACCCATAACCAAGAAACCTTCGGAAATCGTGTACCTCAACCTTCAAAAAGCATCCGTTATATGAGTTATGGCAATACTCCCGAACTCCCCAGTACTGGGTGACGTCGAGGTTATCTCACCAACAACTGCATAAAAGAGATTTTCGATGTCGGCAAAACTCAGGTATTCCAGAACTGCAACGATAAAATTGTGACGACAACACCTCGGAGCTCAACTCCCCGGGACACTGCCACAACCCCTAAATGTCAGGAGGCACCAAGAACAATGTTCTCGTCACAAAACCATCGGAACAATTCCAAGATACCCGCGTGATCCTAAAAAAAATTTAGTGCAAATTTGAGAAGAGGACAGTCAAAACATCTATGTCAAGAGACCTCACCAAAGCGACGAAGGGACTGAGGAGTAAAAAGAATCCTACTCTCTGATATATATAATCCTAAGACTCAAAACATTTTTGGTCTAGACTCAACATCGCCAGCAAACAATCAAGCAGGGGGCTCCTAAGTCGGGGATGGCTCTGATTACCAACTTGTAACACCCACGATGCGGCTATATCTCCCACGTGTCGAAGCACGACTTAGAGGCATAACCGCATGGTGGTTTTGTCGCAAGAAGGGTCATCTTCACACAATCCCATGTAATGAACAAGAATGGGATAAAGAGAGTTGGCTTACAATCGCCACTTCACACAATACATAATTTAAGGTTCATACATCATTCAAAATACACTCATAGACCGACTACGGTCAAATTCAAATAAAAAAGAAAATAACCCCAAATGCTAGATCCCCCGATCGTCCCGACTGGGCTCCTCTACTGATCATCTGGAAATGATACATAGTAACGACCAAGGGCCTTATCAAACTCCCACTTCAGCTCAATTGCGCCATCTGCGCTAGTATCCTCGGCACCTGCATCTGTTTTGGTAGAATCTGTGAGTCACGAGGACTCAACAATCTCACACCCACGAGATCAAGACAATTTAAGCTCATAGGTAGGTAAAGGGGTAATATGGTGGAGCTGCGGCAAGCACTAAGCATATATGGTGGCTAACATACGCAAGTGAGAGCGAGAAGAGAAGCAACGCGTCGGTCGAGAAGCTAGAAGTGATCAAGAAGTGATCCTGAAACTACTTACGTCAAGCATAACTCAAACCGTGTTCACTTCCCGGACTCCGCCGAGAAGAGACCATCACGGCTACACACACGGTTGATGCATTTTAATGAAGTCAAGTGTCAAGTTATCTACAACCGGACATTAACAAATTCCAATCTGCCTCATAACCGCGGGCACGGCTTTCGAAAGATAATATAGCCTGCAGGGGTGTCCCAACTTAGCCCATCATAAGCTCTCACGGTCAACGAAGGATAAACCTTCTCCCGGGAAGACCCGACCAGTCTCGGAATCCCGGTTCGCAAGACATTTCGACAATGGTAAAACAAGACCAGCAAAGCCGCCCGAAGTGCCGACAAATCCCGATAGGAGCTGCACATATCTCGTTCTCAGGGCACACCGGATAAGCGAACCGTACAGGAACCGACGAATCCAAGTTGCCAAGGAATGGTCCCGCACGGTGCTCTAGTTTGGACCAACACTCGGAGGAGCACTGGCCCCGGGGGGGGGGGGTAAATAAACATGACCCTCAGGCTCGCGAAAACCCAAGGGAAAAGGCTTAGGTGGCAAATGGTAAAACAAAGTTTGGGCCTTGCTGGAGGAGTTTTATTCAAAGCGAACTGTCAAGGGGTCCCATAAATCACCCAACCGTGTAAGGAACACAAAATCAAGGAACATAACACCGGTATGACGGAAACAAGGGCGGCAAGAGTGGAACAAGTCACCAGGCATAAGGCCGAGCCTTCCACCCTTTACCAAGTATATAAGGTGCATTAATTAAACAAGAGATATTGTGATATCCCAAAATATCCATGTTCCGACCAGGAACAAACTTCATCTTCACCTGCAACTAACAACGCTATAAGAGGGGCTGAGCAAAAGCGGTGACATAGCCAAACAACGGTTTGCTAGGACACGATGGTTAGAGGTTTGACATGGCAATAGGGAGGCATGATAAACAAAGGCAGGTAGAGCTAACATAGCGATAGAGCGAGTACTAGCAAGCAAAGATAGAAGTGATATCGAAGGTATGGTCATCTTGCCTGCAAGGTTCTCAGAGTTGTCGAAGGCTTGATCCTCGTAAGCGTTCTCAACAGGTTCCTCGTGCACATACTCGTTTCCCGGCTCTACCCAAAGCAAGAACACAAGCAAAGGAACCACAATAAATTACGGTGCAATGCACAAGCAACATGATGCAATACATGTCATGATATGCGAGATGTGATATGCAATGCATATGCGTGCTTCGGGAGGAAAAAGGATGAACAAGGCATCAACTTGGCAAACCAAGTATGCCGCTGGAAAGATGAGATGATTTCGGTTGAAATTGATATAAGGATCACCGGAAACGGATGCACGGTTTGCAAATGGCAAGCAAGACAAGAATGGCACAAAGCTGCGATTAACAGCACGATGCTACTTAGCATGCAACAAGAAACTATGCTACAGCACCCCAACATAAAAAAAAACATATGGCAGTGATCTACAAGAGATGCTTAACAAAACAGGAACACTGAGCTACGGCTAAATGACATCATAACAGGTTCAAACAAGCATGGTGAAAGTGCAAAAAAATATCAGGTTGGACATGGCATAAATAGCATCACGAAGCAATGTTTAGAGCAAGTTATCAACAAGCTACAGGAACTTATAATAGCAAAACAAGGCATGAAATGAATCTACTCAAAGCATAGATCAAAAGTCCCTTACTGACCATAAGCCAAAAAGGACCAGAGAATATGATGGCACTCATGTAAACATAGCAAGTTTCGTTAACAGATTCAGCAAACAGAGCATGGCATTGACAGAATTACGAAGGCACCTTCGCGAGCTCGATACACTCACTACAGAGCATTTCATGATAAACTAAGCATACATCCATCAAGAAGACATGGCATAGAAGCTATACATGGCAAGAACAACATCATAGCATACACGGATCAACTACAACAACCTTGGCAAAATTGAATAACATGTAAACAATCTGCCAGGAAACATTTTGAAGCAAAAGTAGAGCACGAGGATAGACTACTCCATAATTGCAACCGGGACCATGGATGGATAGAGAATAACCATATGTTCAAAACATCCTTAATGAAGTATCTCAAAATATGCATGGATCTCTCTGTAGCAACATGTTTACATGGCATCACAATAACAACAGAACAGGGACTAAAACAGCAATATCACGAAGCCTAGTTTGCATGCTTGTGATAGTCACCACATTGATCACAAAAATACATGGTAAGCACCTCTGTAAAGATGGCATGGCATAGTTCAAAACACATTTAGGGATCAAGTCCATAGGATGCACACATCAATCATGGCAAAAATGACAAAAGTGCATGTTCTGATAAGAATCTGAAACTAACATTATGAAGCCCTCTTCCAACAGCATTTCGGGCATCAAGCTGAGGTCAAATGCAAATGATGCAATGAGATGAAATGATGTACTCTTCGAGGCGAACAATTCGGTATGCTACACGCCCAAAACGGAGCCACGGGTGCAAAGATGTGGGGCGATGAACATGCAACAAAATTTATGGCAGATAAGGACTTAGACGAAAATGGGGGAGGAGAGGTCAACCTATCCAGATCGGATCTGACCTGGGTCCGGCAGCACGGACGCCGAGGCGTCTCTGGAGAGGACGAGGAGCTCGGGGAGGGGGCTCAGGCGGCAGAGTTCCGGCGCGGCGGCACGGGGACGGCGCGGCGACCGGGACGGCGGACGGCGGCCTT
>NC_041393.1:232296754-232320008 GCF_002162155.2 Triticum dicoccoides
GGATGGCGGGCGCGGCCGGCAGCGGCAGCGGACGGTGGCGGGCTGCGGGGGCAGAGGCGGCCGATGGCGGAGGACGAGGCGGCGGGCGCGGCCCGGGCGCGGAGAGGAGCGGGGCTAGGGTTGGACTGCAAAAAATCCGGGAGGGGGGGTAGCACATATTTATAGGTAGAGGGAGCTAGGAGTGTCCAAATGAGGTGTAGTTTTCGCCCACACGATCGTGATCCGACGACGGAGAGCATGGAAGTGACTTAGATGGGTTATTGGGCTGTTTTGGAGGGGTGTTGGGCTGCAACTCAAAAGAGGCCTTTGCGGTTATGCGGTTAACCGTTGGAGTATCAGACGAGCTCCAAATGACCCGAAACTTGACAGGCGGTCTACCGGTGCTATACCAGGGCCACTTGGCAAGGCTCGGTCCATTCCGATAACGTTTAACACCCGCACATGAAAAGAGACAAGAGGAGTGCGCCGGTGCATGTGGGAGTGTCGGATTGCAAAACGGACAACGGGGAAATGCTCGGATGCATGAGACAAACACGTATGCAAATGAGATGCACATGATGACATGATATGATATGCATGACATCAATAAAATGAAAAACAAAAGACAAAACCCAACCACGGAGGGAATATCATATCACATAGCCGAAAATGGCAAGAGTTGGAGTTACAAAGATGGAAAGTTACATCCGGGGTGTTACACACAATCTCATGGTCTAAGGAAATGATACTTGACATTAGAAAAGCTTTAGCAAACGAACTACACGATCTTGTGCTATGCTTAGGATTGGGTCTTGTCCATCACATCATTCTCTTAATGATGTGATCCCGTTATCAATGACATCCATGTCCATGGTGAGGAAACCATAACCATCTATTGATCAACGAGCTAGTCAACTAGAGGCTCACTAGGGACATGTTGTGGTCTATGTATTCACACATGTATTACGGTTTCCAGTTAATGCGATTATAGCATGAACAATAGACAATTATCATGAACAAGGAAATATAATAATAACCATTTTATTATTGCCTCTAGGGCATATTTCCAACTGTCTCCCACTTGCACTAGAGTCAATAATCTAGTTCACATCATTATGTGATTGTAATGAATCCAACACCCATTGGGTTTGATCATATCTCGCTTGTGAGAGAGGTTATTAGTCAACGGGTCTGAATCTTTCAGATCCATGTGTGCTTTACAAATCTCTATGTCATCTCCTAGATGCAGCTACCACGCGCTATTTGAAACTATTCCAAATAACTGCTCTACTATACGAATCCGATCTACTACTTAGAGTCATCCAGATTAGTGTCAAAGTTTGCATCGGCGTAACCCTTTACGACGAACTCTTTTACCACCTCCATAATCGAGAAAATTCCTTAGTCCACTAGTTACTAAGGATAACCTTGACCGCTGTCCTGTGACCCATTCCTGGATCACACTTGTACCCCTTGACTGACTCATGGCAAGGCACACTTTAGGTGTGGTACACAGCATAACATACTGTGGAGCCTACGTCTAAAGCATAGGGGACGACCTTCATCCTTTCTCTCTCTTCTGCCGTGGTGAGGTCTTGAGTCTTACTCAATACTCACACCTTATAACACAGCCAAGAACTCCTTCTTTGCTGATCTATTTTGAACTCCTTCAAAATCTTGTCACGGTGCGTACTCATTCGAAAGTACTATCAAGAGATTTTGATCTATCCTTATAGATCTTGATGCTCAATGTTCAAGTAGCTTAATCCAGGTTTTCCATTGAAAAACACTTTTCAAATAACCCTATATGCTTTCCAGAAATTCTACAGCATTTCTGATCAACAATATGTCAACAACATATACTCATCAGAAATTCTATAGTGCTCCCACTCACTTCTTTGGAAATACAAGTTTCTCATAAACTTTGTATAAATCCAAAATCTTTGATCATCTCATCAAAGCGTATATTCCAACTCCGAGATGCTTACTCCAGTCCTTTAGACGGATTGCTGGAGCTTTGCATACTTGTTAGAATCTTTCAGGATTGTCAAAACCTTCTGGTTGTATCACATACAACCTTCCCTCAAGAAAATTGTTGAGGAAACAATGTTTTGACATCCTATATGCAAGATTTCATAAATAATGCAGTAACTGCTAATACAATTCCAACAGACTCTTAGCATCGCTACGAGTGAGAAAGTCTCACCGTAGTCAACTCCTTGAACTTGTCGGAAAACATCTTAACGACAAGTTGAGCTTTCTTAATGGTGACACTTACCATCATTGTCTGTCTTCCTTTTAAAATCCATCTGTACTCAACAACCTTACGACCATCAAGTAGTTCTTCCAAAGTCTATACTTTATTTTCATACATGGATCCTCTCGGATTTTATGGCCTCGAGCCATTCGTCGGAATCCGGGCCCACCATCGCTTCTCCATAGCCCGTAGGTTCATTGTTATCTAGCAACATGACCTCCAAGACAGGATTACCGTACCACTCTGAAGCAGTACGCATCCTTGTCGTCCTATGAGGTTCGGCAGTGACTTGATCCGAGGCTTCATGATCACTATCATCATCTTCCACTTCAATTGGTGTAGGTGCCACAGGAACAACTTCCTGTGCCCTGCTACACACTAGTTGTAGTGACGGTTCAATAACCATATCAAGTCTCCACCATCCTCCCACTCAATTCTTTCGAGAGAAACTTTTCCTCGAGAAAGGACCCGTTACTAGAAACAATCCCTTTTGCTTCCGGATCTGAGACATGAGGTATACCCAACTGTTTTGGGTGTCCTATGAAGATGCATTTATCCGTTTTGGGTTTGAGCTTATCAGCCTGAAACCTTTTTCACATAAGCGTCGCATCCCCAAACTTTTAAGAAACGACAGCTTAGGTTTCTCTAAACCATAGTTCAAAAGGTGTCATCTTAACGGAGTTACGTGGTGCCCTATTTAAAGTGAATGTGGTTATCTCTAATGCCTAACCCATGAACGATAGTGGTAATTCGATAAGAGACATCATGGTATGCCCCATATCCAATGGGGTGCATCTATGATGTTCAGACACACCATCACACTATGGTGTTCTAGGTGGTGTTAGTTGTGAAACAATTTCCACAATGTCTCAATTGTGTACCAAACTCGCAACTCAGATATTCATCTATATGATCATATCATAGACATTTTATCCTCTTGTCATGAAGATCTTCAACTTCACTCTGCAATTACTTGAACCATTCAATAATTCAGACTTGTGTTTCATCAAGTAAATATACTCAGTATCTACTCAAATCATCTGTGAAGTAAGAACATAACGATATCCACTGTGTGCCTCAGCACTCATTGGACTGCGCACATCAAAATGTATTACTTCCAACAAGTTGCTTTCTTGTTCCATTTTACTGAAAACGAGGCTTTCAGTCATCTTGCCCATGTGGTATGATTTGCATGTCTCAAGTGATTCAAAATCAAGTGAGTCCAAACGGTCCATCTGCATGGAGTTTCTTCATGCGTATATACCAATAGACATGGTTCACATGTCTCAATCTTTTCAAAAACGAGTGAGTCCAAAGATCCATCAACATGGAGCTTCTTCATGCGTTCTATACCAATATGACTCAAATGGCAGTGCCACAAGTAGGTGGTACTATCATTACTATCTTATATCTTTTGGCATGAACATGTGTATCACTATGATCGAGATTCAATAAACCATTCATTTTAGGTGCAAGACCATTGAAGGTATTATTTAAATAAACAGAGTAACTATTATTCTCCTTAAATGAATGACCGTATTGTGATAGACATAATCCAATCATGTCTATGCTCAACGTAAACACCAAATAACAATTATTTAGGTTTAACACCAATCTTGATGGTAGAGGGAGCATGCGGTGCTTGATCACATCAACCTTGGAAATACTTCCAACACATATCGTCATCTCACCTTTAGCTAGTCTCCGTTTATTCCGCAGCTTTTATTTCGAGTTACTAACACTTAGCAACCAAACCGGTATCTAATACCCTGGTGGTACTAGGAGTACTAGTAAAGTACACATTAATATAATGTATATCCAATATACTTCTGTCGACCTTGCCAGCCTTCTCATCTACCAAGTATCTAGGGTAGTTCTGCTTCAGTCACCGTTCCCTCATTATAGAATCACTTAGTCTCGGGTTTGGGTTCAACCCTGGGTTTCTTCACTAGAGCAACAACTGATTTGTCATTTCATGAAGTATCTCTTCTTGCCCTTTCCCTTCTTGAAACTAGTGGTTTTACTAACCATCAATAATTGATGCTCCTACTCGATTTCTACTTTCGTGGTGTCAAACATCGCGAATTACTCAAGGATCATCATGTCTATCCCTGATATGTTATAGTTCATCACGAAGCTCTCATAGCTTTGTGGCAGTGACTATGGAGAACCATCAATATCTCATCTGGAAGATTAACTCCTACTCGATTCAAGTGATTGTAGTACTCAGACAATCAGAGCACATGCTCAATGATTGAGCTTTTCTTCCTTAGTTTGCAGGTTAAGAAACTTGTCGGAGGTCTCATACCTCTTGACGTGGGCACGAGCCTGAAATCCTAATTTCAGCTCTTGGAACATCTCATATGTTCCGCGACATTTCAAAAATGTCTTCGGTGCCTCAATTCTAAACCGTTTAGCATTACGCACTGAACTATCACGTAGTCATCAAAACGTGTATGTCAGATGTTCGAAACATCCACAAACGACGCTCGAGGTTTAGCACACCGAACGGTGCATTAAGGACATAAGCCTTCTGTGCAGCAATGAGGACAATCCTCAGTATACGAACCCAGTCCGCATAATTGCTACCGTCAACTTTCAACTAAATTTTCTCTAGGAACATATCTTAAAAAGTAGAACTGGCTACGACATAATTTGCAAAGAGCTTTTGACTTTGTTCATGATAATTAAGTTCATCTGATTATTTAATGAACTCCCACTTAGATAGACATCCCTCTAGTCATCTAAGTAATACATGATCCGAGTCAATTAGGCCGTGTCCGATCATCACGTGAGACGGACTAGTCATCATCGGTGAACATCTTCATGTTGATCGCATCTGCTATACGACTCATGTTCGACCTTTCTGTCTCTTGTGTTCCGAGGCCATGTCTGTACATGCTAGGCTCGTCAAGTCAACTTAAGTGTTTTGCATGTGTAAATCTGGCTTACACTCGTTGTATGCGAATGTTAGAATCTATCACACCCGATCATCACGTGGTGCTTCGAAACAACGAACCTTCGCAATGGTGCACAGTTAGGGGGAACACTTTCTTGATATTTTATGAGGGATCGTCTTATTTATGCTACCGTCGTTCTAAGCAAATAAGATGTAGACATGACAAACATCACATGCAAATCATAAAGTGACATGATATGGCCAATATCATCTTGCGCCTTTGATCTCCATCTTGAGGCACGGCATGATCACCTTCATCACCGGCGTGACACCATGATCTCCATCATCGTGTCTTCATGAAGTTGTCTCGCCAACTATTACTTCTACTACTATGGCTAAAAGTTAGCAATAAAGTAAAGTAATTACATGGCGTTCTGATTGACACGCAGGTCATACAATAAATTAAGACAACTCCTATGGCTCCTGCCGGTTGTCATACTCATCGACATGCAAGTCATGATTCCTATTACAAGAACATGATCAATCTCATACATCACATATATCATTTATCACATTCTTTTGGCCATAGCACATCACATAGCATACCCTGCAAAAACAAGTTAGACGTCCTCTAATTGTTGTTGCATGTTTTACGTGGCTGCTATGGGTTTCTAGCAAGAACGTTTCTTACCTACGCAAAGCCACAACGGTGATATGCCAATTGCTATTTACCCTTCATAAGGACCCTTTTCATCAAATCTGATCCGACTAAAGTGGGAGAGACTGGCACCCGCTAGCCACCTTATGCAATAAGTGCATGTCAGTCGGTGGAACCTGTCTCACATAAGCATACGTGTAAGGTCGGTCTGGGCCGCTTCATCCCACAATGCCGCCAAATCAAGATAATACTAGTAACAGTAAGCATATTGAACAAACCAACGCCCACAACTACTTGTGTTCTACTCGTGCATAGAATCTTCGCATAGACCTAGCTAATGATGCCACTGTTGGGGAACGTAGTAGAAAATCAAAATTTTCTACGCATCACCAAGATCAATCTATGGAGATTCTAGCAAGAAGAGAGGGAGAGGATGAGTGTATCTTCATACCCTTGAAGATCGCGATGCGGAAGTGTTACAAGAACGCGGTTGGTGGAGTCGTACATGCTGCGATTTAGATCGTGGTCGATTCCGATCTAAGCACCGAACGGACGGCGCCTTCGCGTTCAACACACGTACAGCCCGAGGACGTCTCCTCCTTCTTGATCCAGCAAGGGGAGAGGAGAAGTTGCGGGATAACTCCGACAGCACGACGGCGTGGTGGTGATGGAGCTCGTGGTTCTCCGGCAAGGCTTCGCCAAGCACTATGGAGGAGGAAGAGGTGTTGGAGGAGGGAGAGGGCTGCGCCAGGGAAGAGGTGCGGCTGCCCTCCCACGCCTCCACTATATATAGGGGCAAGGGGAGAGGGGGAGGCGCCCTAGGGTTTCCCCTAGGGGCGGCGGCCAAGCAGATTTGATCTCCCTAGGGAAAATCCTAGGGAGACTTGCCCGCCAAGCCAAGCAGGTGGAGGATTTCCTCCCAAGCCAGGTGGAGGCGGCCCACCTCCCCAAATAACGTGGGAAAGGGTGTGGGGGGCGCACCACCCCTTATTGGGCTGGTTTGCCCCTTCCCCTTTGGCCCATGAGGCCCTCCAACACTTGTCGGGGCTCCCGAAACACCTTTCGGTCATGCTGGCCATAGCTTGGTACCCCCGGAACACTTCCGGACTCCAATACCCTTCGTCCAATATATCGATCTTCACTGCTGGACCATTTCGGAACTCCTCGTGACGTCCGGGATCACATCCGGGATTCCAAACTACCTTCGGTAACCACATACTATTTCCCATAACAACTCTAGCATCACCGAACCTTAAGTGTGTAGACCCTACGGGTTCGGGAACCATGCAGACATGACTGAGACGTTCTCTGGCCAATAACCAGAAGTGGGATCTGGATACCCATGTTGGCTCCCACATGTTCCACGATGATCTCATCGGATGAACCACATGTCAAGGATTCAAGCAATCCCGTATACAATTCCCTTTGTCAATTGGTACGTTACTTGCCCGAAATTCGATCGTCGGTATCCCAATACCTCGTTCAATCTCGTTACCGGCAAGTCACTTTACTCGTTCCATAATGCATGATCCCGTGACTAACTACTTAGTCACATTGAGCTCATTATGATGATGCATTACCGAGTGGGCCTAGAGATACCTCTCCGTCATACGGAGTGACAAATCCCAGTCTCGATTCGTGCCAACCCAACAGACACTTTCGGAGATACCTGTAGTGCACCTTTATAGCCACCCAGTTACGTTGTGACGTTTGGTACACCCAAATCATTCCTACGGTATCCGGGAGTTGCACAATCTCATGGTCTAAGGAAATGATACTTGACATTAGAAAAGCTTTAGCAAACGAACTACATGATCTTGTGCTATGCTTAGGATTGGGTCTTGTCCATCACATCATTCTCCTAATGATGTGATCCCGTTATCAATGACATCCGATGCCCATGGTCAGGAAACCATAACCATCTATTGATCAACGAGCTAGTCAACTAGAGGCTCACTAGGGACATGTTGTGGTCTATGTATTCACACATGTATTACGGTTTCCAGTTAATACAATTATAGCATGAACAATAGACAATTATCATGAACAAGGAAATATAATAATAACCATTTTATTATTGCCTCTAGGGCATATTTCCAACAGGGAGATAGATGAAGTATTCTTTAAACAGGGACCTATTTTGAAACACAACTTGCCTATTGAAATCTTAGGGGATCCTCCACCACCCAAGGGTGATCCCATGTTCGAGCTTAAACCATTACCTGATACTCTTAAATATGCTTATCTTGATGAAAAGAAGATATATCCTATTATTATTAGTGCTAACCTTTCAGAGCAGGAAGAGGAAAGATTATTGAAAACTCTGAAGAAGCACCGTGCTGCTATTGGATATACTCTTGATAATATTAAGGGCATTAGTCCCACTCTATGTCAACACAAAATAAAATTGGAAGAAGACGCCAAACCTGTTATTGATCATCAATGACGGTTAAATCCTAAGATGAAAGAAGTGGTAAGAAAAGAAATACTAAAGCTCCTTGAGGCAGGTATAATTTATCCCGTTGCTGATAGTCAGTGGGTAAGTCCTGTTCATTGTGTCCCTAAGAAGGGAGGTATTACTGTCGTTCCCAATGATAAAGATGAATTGATCCCACAAAGAATTATTACAGGTAATAGGATGGTAATTGACTTCCGCAAATTAAATAAAGCTACTAAAAAAGATCATTACCCTTTACCTTTTATTGATCAAATGCTAGAAAGACTATCCAAACATACACATTTTTGCTTTCTAGATGGTTACTCTTGTTTCTCTCAAATACATGTGTCAGCAGAGGATCAAGAAAAGACCACTTTTACTTGCCCTTTTGGTACTTTTGCTTATATACGTATGCCTTTTGGTTTATGTAATGCACCTACTACCTTTCAAAGATGCATGATGGCTATATTCTCTGACTTTTGAGAAAAGATTTGTGAGGTATTCATGGATGATTTATCCATTTATGGATCTTCTTTTGATGACTGCTTGAGCAACCTTGAACGAGTTCTACAGAGATCTGAAGATACTAGTCTCGTCTTGGATTGGGAAAATTGCCACTTTATGGTTAATGAAGGCATTGTCTTGGGGCATAAAACTTCTGAAAGAGGTATTGAAGTTGATAAAGCTAAAGTTGATGCTATTGAAAAGATGCCGTGTCCCAAGGACATTAAAGGTATAAGAAGTTTCCTTGGTCATGCCGGTTTTTATAGGAGGTTCATTAAGGACTTTTCTAAAATTTCTAGGCCTCTGACTAATCTATTACAAAAAGATATTCCTTTTGTCTTTGATTATGATTGTGTAGAAGCATTTGAAGTACTTAAGAAAGCTTTGATTTCTGCACCTATTGTTCAGCCACCTGATTGGAATTTACCCTTTGAAATTATGTGTGATGCTAGTGATTATGCTGTAGGTGTTATTCTAGGACAAAGAGTTGATAAGAAACTAAATGTTATTCAATATGCTAGTAAAACTCTAGACACTGGTCAGAGAAATTATGTTACTACTGAAAAAGAATTCTTAGCGGTTGTATTTGCTTGTGATAAGTTCAGACCTTATATTCTTGATTCTAAAGTAACTGTTCACACTGATTACGCTGCTATTAAATATCTTATGGAAAAGATAGATGCTAAACCTAGACTTATTAGATGGGTTTACTTGCTACAAGAATTTGATTTGCATATTTTTGATAGAAAGGGAGCTGAGAACCCCATTGCAGACAGCTTGTCTAGGTTAGAGAATGTTCTTGATGACCCACTACCTATTAATGATAGCTTTCCTGATGAACAATTAGCTGTCATAAATGCTTCTCGTACTGCTCCATGGTGTGCTGATTATGCTAATTACATTGTTGCTAAATTTATACCACCTAGTTTCACATACCAACAAAAGAAAAAGTTCTTTTACGAATTAAGACGTCAAGAAATGCCTATGAACTATTCTCTTGTTATTGAACCATTTGATGTTTGGGGCTTTGATTATATGGGACCTTTTCCTACCTCTAATGGATATACACATATTTTAGTTGCTGTTGATTACGTTACTAAGTGGGTAGAAGCTATTCCAACTAGTAGTGTTGATCATAACACCTCTATTAAGATGCTTAAAGAAGTTATTTTTCTGAGGTTTGGAGTCCCTAGATACTTAATGATTGATGGTGGTTCACATTTTATTAATGGTGCTTTTCCTAAAATGCTTGCTAAGTATGATGTCAATCATAGAATTGCATCTCCATATCACCCATAGTCTAGTCCTCAAGTAGAGCTGAGTAATAGAGAGCTCAAATTAATTTTGCAAAAGAGAGTTAATAGATCTAGAAATAATTGGTCCAAGAAATTTATGATGCATTATGGGCTTATAGAACTACATATAAGAATCCTATGGGTATGTCTCCATATAAAATGGTTTATGGAAAAGCATGTCACTTACCTCCCGAACTAGAACATAAAGCATATTGGGCCATTAAAGAGCTCAATTATGATTTCAAACTTGCCGGTGAGAAGAGGTTATTTGACATTAGCTCACTTGATGAATGGAGAACCCAAGCCTATGAGAATGCCAAATTGTTTAAAGAAAAAGTTAAAAGATGGCATGACAAGAGGATACAAAAGCGTGAGTTTAATGTAGGTGATTATGTGTTGCTATACAACTCTTGTTTAAGATTTTTTGCAGGTAAACTTCTCTCTAAATGGGAAGGCCCTTACGTTATCGAGGAGGTATATCATTCCGGTGCCATAAAAATCAACAACTTCGAAGGCACAAATCTGAAGGTGGTGAACGGACAAAGAATCAAACATTATATCTCAGGTAATCCTATAAATGTTGAAACTAATATTATTGAAACCGTGACCCTGGAGGAATACATAAGGGACACTTTCCAGAACGTGTCAAACTCCAAAAATGAATAGGTATGTGGTATAGTAAGTAAACCGACTCCAAAATAGTTGTAAAAGCAATTTTTCTCCGTTTTGGAATATTTAGGAAAATTGGAAAATAAGAAGTAGTCCGGGTAGGACACGAGACATCCACAAGGGTGGAGGGCGCGCCCCCTACCTCGTGGGCACCTCGTGTACTCTCCGGACTCCGTTTTCTTGCACGATACTTCTTTCGGTCGGTAAAAATTCATTATATAATCTCCCGAAGGTTTTGACCACCGTATCACGCAAATATCCTCTCTCTTTGTTTCGAGCTGTTTTTCTAACAGATCCAGAGCATCATGACATCACCCTCCTCCAACAAGGAAGACAAGGATGCTTGGCTATTGAAGATAGAGCTGAAGAGATAAGAACCCGGAGAGATCAACAAGGATGATGGGATCAAGAAGGCCATGGAGGATCAAGCTCCGGCGGCAGAAGAAGAAAACATCCTTCAACCTCTTCCTAACCTCTTTACCTCAACTGAGATTGAAGCTTTCAAGATGATTGAGTTAGCTCGCATACAAAACAAGTATCTCACACAGGAAAATATTCTATTGAAGGAGCATATCATCGCACTCAAGGGCATTATCCACAAATTGGAAGAGCTCCTATGCTCGATGTGCGACTATTCATCATCATCACCACCTTCTTCACCAGCAAAGGAGACATAATCACATGGTTATGGGCACTCCCCTTGGCAACTGCCAAGCTTGGGGGAGGTGCCCCGGTATCGTATCACCATCACACTCCTATCCTTACCGTTTTTCTTAGTTCGATCCTTTTAGTAATATCTTGATCTAGTAGAATAAAGTTTTGGTATGATTTACTTTGAGTTTTGCTTTTTGATCCTCTATGTAATTGAGTCCATGAGCTATATATAATAAAGATTAGTGTGAGTCAAGGTCTTTGCTAGCTTCCTATGATCTTGAGTGAATAAAAGAATAAAAAGAAATAAAGAGTTCATATTGATCTTATGGAGAGTAATGACTTCACATATAAAGAGTATGATGATTAAAAGTTGTTGAGAGTTGGCAAACAGAGTTTTGGTCATCGTTGCAATTAATAGGAAGTAATAAAGAAAGAGAGGTTCTCACATATAAATATACTATCTTGGACATCTTTTATGATTGCGAGCACTCATTAAAGTATGACATGCTAAAGAGTTGATGTTGGACAAGGAAGACAACGTAATGTGTTATGTTTTCTCACATATTAGTTAAAGTATATTGTCATGGATCATCCAACATGTTGAGCTTGCCTTTCCCTCTCATGCTAGCCAAATTCCTTCCACCAAGTAGAGATACTACTTGTGCTTCCAAACATCCTTAAACCCAGTTTTGCCATGAGAGTCCACCATATCTACCTATGGATTGAGTAAGATCCTTCAAGTAAGTCGTCATGTTGCATGCAATAAAAAATGCTTTCTAAATATGTTTGACTTATTAGTGTGGAGAAAATAAGCTTTATACGATCTTGTGATATAGAAGTAATAAAAGTGACAGACTGCATAATAAAGGTCTGTATCACAAGTGGCAATATAAAGTGACGTTCTTTTGCATTAAGATTTCATGCATCCAACCATAAAAGCACATGACAACCTATGTTTCCCTTTGCGAAGGGCCTATCTTTTACTTCTTGTCTTACATTAAGAGTCATGGTGATCTTCACCCTTCCTTTTTATATTTTATCCTTTAGAAAGCACCTCGTGTTGGAAAGATCCTGATATATATATCCAATTGGATGTAAGTTAGCATGAACTATTATTGTTGACATTACCCTTGAGGTAAACGATTGGGAGGCAACACTATAAGCCCCTATCTTTCTCTGTGTCCGATTAAAACTCCATAACCATAAGTATTGCGAGAGTGTTAGAAATTGTGAAAGACTAAATGATAGTTGAGTATGTGGACTTGCTGAAAAGCTCTTATATTGACTCTTTCCGATGTTATGATAAATTGCAATTGCTTCAATGACTGAGATTATAGTTTGTTAGTTTTCAATGAAGTTTCTGAATCATACTTGACATTGTGAATAAATTGTTACTTGAGCATAAGGAATCATATGACAATATATATATATATATATATATATATATATATATATATATATATATATATGTTGCTGTTATAAGAATGATCATGATGGCCTCATGTCTGTATTTTATTTTATCGACACCTCTATCTCTAAATGTATGGACATATTTTTCGATTCCGGCTTCCGCTTGAGGACAAGCGAGGTCTAAGCTTGGGGGAGTTGATACGTCCATTTTACATCATGCTTTTATATCGATATTTATTGCATTATGGGTTGTTATTACACGTTATGTCACAATACTTATGGCTATTCTCTCTTATTTTACAAGGTTTGCATGAAGAGGGAGAATGCCGGCAGCAGGGATTCTGGGCTGGCAAAGGAGCAAATATTAGAGACCTATTCTGCACAGCTCCAAAAGTCCTGAAACTCCACGAAAGTCATTTTTGAAATTAATAATAAATATTGAGCGGAAGAAGTACCAGAGGGGGCCCACACCCTGGCCACGAGGGGTGGGGGGCGTCCTACGTCTTGAGCTTGCGTTGGTTTTTGAAAGCACAAGTGCTCCTTATGTGGTTTTGGTAATTAATGTCAACATATCTCTTGTTGGACTAACACTTTTATCTAGTATGTTTCAGATAAGTTCAACAATGGGGTGGCATGGACTAAAGGATGTGGGAACTCCTTCAAGATGCTAAGGACAAAGGATTGGCTCAAGCTTCAAGCTCAAGACTCTTCATTTTACATTTTAGTGATCCAAGATCACATTGAGTCTATAGGAAAAGCCAATACTATCAAGGAGGGATGAGGTGTTGCTTAATGAGTTTCTTGCTCCACAGTGCTTAGTGATATGCTCCAAAAACCTCAACTACTTTCCCACTTCCACACATATGTCCTATACCTAAAGTCAAACTCGGCCCCATTGATTCTTTCTACCCGGCGCCACCGAGTTTGGATGTCATAGCCACTGCCACAAACCCTAGGCAAATCGGTCTCACCGATAGGGATCTCGGTTTCACTAAGATGGGATTGTAATCTCTCTGTGTATGTCCATTACCAAAATCGGTCTAACCGAGTTTGAGTAATCGGTACTACCGAGATTACAATGGAAACTGCCTGGTTAACTCATTACTAAAATTGGTCCTACCGAGTTTGTGTAATCGGTCATACCGAGTTTGCCTGACCAACTCTCTGGAAAGCTTATTACCAAAATTGGTCTCACCGAGTTTGTGTAATCGGTCTTACCGAGATTACGTTATGCCCTAACCCTAACCAAATCGGTCCTACCGAGTTGCATTTCGGTCCCACCAAAAATCCTAACGGTCACTAGGTTTACTAAATCGGTCCGACCGAGTCTGTTGAATCGGTCCCACCGAGTTTGGTAAATTGTGTGTAACGGTTAGATTTTGTGTGGAGGCTATATATACCCCTCCACCTCCTCTTCATTCGTGGAGAGAGCCATCAAACTGAACCTACACTTCCAGCATACATTTTCTGAGAGAGAACTACCTACTCATGTGTTGAGGCCAAGATATTCCATTCCTACCATATGAATCTTGATCTCTAGCCTTCCCCAAGTTGCTTTCCACTCAAATCTTCTTTCCACCAGATCCAAATCCTATGAGAGAGAGTTGAGTGTTGGGGAGTTTGAAGCACAAGAGCAAGGAGTTCATCATCAACACACCATTTGTTACTTCTTGGAGAGTGGTGTCTCCTAGATTGGATAGGTGTCACGTGGGAGCCTCCGACAAGATTGTGGAGTTGAACCAAGGAGTTTGTAAGGGAAAGGAGATCGCCTACTTCGTGAAGATCTACCGCTAGTGAGGCAAGTCCTTCGTGGGCGACGGCCATGGTGGGATAGACAAGGTTGCTTCTTCATGGACCCTTCGTGGGTGGAGCCCTCCGTGGACTCGTGCAACTGTTACCCTTCGTGGGTTAAAGTCTCCATCAACGTGGATGTACGATAGCACCACCTATCGGAACCACGCCAAAAACATCCGTGTCTCCAATTGTGTTTGAATCCTCCAAAACCCTCCCCTTTACATTCTTGCAAGTTGCATGCTTTACTTTTCGCTGCTCATATACTCTTTGCATGCTTGCTTGATATGTATTGTGAATGTTAAATTTGTGCCTAAGCTCCACTTAAACTTAAAGGAAACTTAAAAACTGCAACTTTGGTACTTAGTGTCTAATCACCCCCCTCTAGACACCTCTTCTCAAGGTCCTACAAGTGGTATCAGAGCATTGGTCTCCATTGCCTTGGTTTAATCACCATTGGAGGAAGATGGATGAGTCTACTTTGGGGAGTCTTAGATATAGAGTGCCTATTCTTGATGGAGAGTATTTTCATGAGTGGAAAAATGAGATGCTTGTAATTTTCAATCAATATCAATTGAACAAGTACATTGCTAGCCCTTGTGCACCTCATGTAGATCCTATGCATCCTACCCATGATGAGTCAATTGACATGATTAGGAATCTTAGAACTGCCGAACTTATCATTAGAGGATTGCTTAGAAACTTGATTGGATGTTTGCCTACTCTTAAGTGTGCCTACACCTTATGGAAATTTCTTGAGGAACGCTTTCCAAATTATTCCTTGAAAAATCTTGATGAAATTCTCCATAAGTCCATTGCTTTGAGTAAGATGAATACTAGTGATCCTATGTTTGGTGATCGTCTATTTGAGCTTACTAACCTTATGCGTGCGAAAGGAGATGTTGGAATTATTAGTGATATTATTTCCAAAGCTATAAAAATTCATAAGCAAGATCATTGTCAAACTCACTCTAACGAATCATCCTCTCTAGGATTTGATCCACCACATGACGATGTTGAACATGGATACTATGATGAGGATGATGATAGTGACTTCGATCTTGATGATGCAATGAGACACTTTGGTCTTATGGCAAATCTTAGGGGATATATGTCAGGAGGAAAAGAATGGGTTCTTGATAGTGGATGTACCGATGACATGACCGGAGATAAAGACATGTTTCATGAGCTTGCTACAAATGATAGTCCTCAAAAATATGTCACTTTCCGTGACAACTCAAAGGGTAAGGTGGTTGGCCTCGGTAAGGTGGCCATATCACATGATAGCTCCATACAAAATGTCATGCTCGTTGAATCTCTTGGATACAACTTACTTTTAGTATCTAGACTTGCTGATTTCGGTTTCAATGTCCTATTTACTGAAGTAGATTGCCAAGTGTTTCGTCGAGATAATCATAAAATGGTCTTTACCGGTGTGCGTACAGGTGATCTATACATTGTTGATTTCACTAAAAAGGCCCAACCTAAAACTTGCTTCATTGCTAAATCCTCAAAAGGTTGGTTATGGCATAGACGACTAGGTCATGTTGGTATGCAAAACCTTGACAAGCTTATTAAAGGAAATCATATCCTTGGAGTTAACGATGTCATATTTGATAAGGATAGACTTTGCAGTGCTTGTCAAGCAGGTAAACAGGTTGGAGGAAGGCATCCCGTGAAGAACATCATGACCACAAGGAGGCCACTCGAGCTACTTCACATGGATCTCTTTGGTCCCAACTCCTACAAGAGTCTCAGTGGAAATTCTTTTGGTCTAGTTATAGTTGATTATTTTTCAAGATTTACGTGGGTGTTCTTTCTCAATGATAAATCGCAGGTCCAAAAGATCTTCAAAAACTTTGCTAGGAAGGCCCAAAATCAATTTGAAGTGAAGATCAAGAAGGTTCGCAAAGACAACGGAACGAAGTTCAAGAACGCAAATGTGGACACCTTTCTTGACGAAGAAGGAATTTCACACGAGTTCTCGGCTACGTACACACCTCAACAAAACGGAGTTGTTGAGAGGAAGAATCGGACGCTCATCGAAATGGTGAGAACGATGTTTGATGAGTACAAGACACCGAAGCACTTTTGGGCAGAAGCGGTTGAGACAGCTTGTCATGCAACAAATTGCTTGTATCTTCACAAGCTACTCGGCAAGACGGCATACGAGCTCCTCACCGGTAACAAACCCCAAGTTGGATACTTTCGAGTATTTGGCTCCAAGTGCTACATTCTTGATAAGCATCGTCGTTCTAAATTTGCTCCTAAGTCTCATGAAGGTTTCCTACTAGGTTATGGCTCAAACTCTCACACTTACCGTGTCTACAACAATTTCACCCGAAAGGTTGAAGAGACGGTAGATGTGAAGTTTGATGAATCTAACGGCTCGCAAGTAGAGAAATTGCCAATTGATGTAGGAGAAAAAGATCCTTCGGAAGCAATCCAAGACTTGTCTATTGGCAAGGTCCGTCCAATGGAGGTGAAGGAGAGTACCTCGTCCGTCCAAGTGGAAGATTCTACTTCATGACAAGGTGAACCAAGAGTTGATACGGAAGCATCCACAAGTGGGACACACCAATATGAAGAAAACGAGGAAGTGCATCAAGATGAACGTCAACAACCTCCTTCTCCACCACGACAAGAGAACGACAACACCAACAATGAAGAAGGCCAAGAAGAAGAACAAGATGAAGAAGAAGTTCAACCAAGAAACAAGCAAAAGCTTTCACGAGTTCGAGCAAGAATTGCTAAATGTCATCCCGTCGAGCAAATCTACAATGATATTCAAACCGGGAGAATCACTCGCTCTAAAACTCGTTTAGCTAACTTTTGTGAAAACTATTCTTTCATCTCTAGCATTGAATCTATGAAGGTTGAAGAAGCATTGGAAGATCCGGCTTGGATAAATGCTATGCATGAAGAGCTACACAACTTTGAGAGGAACCAAGTTTGGACATTGGTTGAGAAGCCCGACAACAACCACAACATCATCGGTACCAAATGGGTGTTTCTCAACAAGCAAGATGAAGATGGACAAGTAGTTCGCAACAAAGCATGTCTTGTCGCCCAAGGCTACACACAAGTCGAAGGTATGGACTATGGTGAGACTTACGCTCCTGTTGCTAGACTTGAGTCCATTCGCATCTTACTTGCCTATGCTAATCATCATGATATCACCTTGTACCAAATGGACATTAAAAGTGCTTTTCTAAATGGTGAAATAGAGGAGGAAGTTTATATTAAGCAACCTCCTGGCTTTGTCAATCCTAAGAAACCAAATCATGTTTACAAACTTCACAAAGCTCTTTATGGTCTTAAACAAGCTCCTAGAGCGTGGTATAAATGCCTGACCAAGTTCCTTATTGAAAAAGGCTTTGAAATTGGAAAATTTGATTCTACTCTTTTTACTAAAAGGGTTAATGGAGAACTATTTGTGTGCCAAATCTATGTTGATGATATTATATTTGGTTCAACTAACCCTCATTTTAGTGAAAAGTTTGGAAAGCTAATGTCGGAGAAGTTTGAGATGTCTATGATGAATGAACTCAAATTCTTTCTTGGGTTGCAAATCAAGGAAACTAAGGAAGGTACATTTGTTTCTCAAACGAAGTACACCAAGGACTTATTCAAGAAGTTCAATATGCAAGAATGCAAAGGTATGTCTACACCCATGCCTACTAGTGGACATCTTGACTTGACCAAAGATAGTGAACCGGTTGATCAAAAGGTTTATTGCTCTATGATTGGTTCATTGTTATATCTATGCGCTTCACGTCCCAATATCATGCTAAGTGTGTGCATGTGTGCACGATATCAAGCTGCTCCTAAGGAAAGTCATCTTAAGGCCGTGAAAAGGATAGTGAGATACTTAATCCATACACCAAATTTTGGCATTTGGTATCCTAAGAGGGCCTCTTTCGATCTTGTTGGCTATTCCGACTCGGACTATGCCGGAGACAAGGTTGATAGAAAGTCCACTTCAGGTACTTGTCAATTTCTTGGTAGATCTCTTGTGTCTTGGTCCTCCAAGAAACAAAACTCGGTATCCTTATCCACCGCCGAAGCGGAATACATTGCCGCTGGTTCATGTTGTGCTCAATTACTTTGGATGACCCAAACTCTTAAAGATTATGGGATATATGTGAGACATGTTCCATTGCTGTGTGACAATGAAAGTGCTATCAAAATTGGTCATAATCCCGTACAACATTCTCGAACTAAGCATATTGAAGTTCGTCATCATTTCATTCGAGATCATGTTGCTAAGGGTGACATTGATCTTAAGCATGTTCGCACCGAAAAGCAATTAGCGGATATATTCACTAAACCTCTTGATGAGAAAGTGTTTTGCAGGTTAAGAGGAGAATTGAACATCATTGATGCTTCAAATTTGGAGTAGAAACTCCATTCTATACATTCAAGACATGAGCTTATGACTAATCCTTGATATTTCTCTTATGATGAAAATCTTATGTCTTGGATATATTTGCATCTTGCGTGTTATATAACCCATGTAGGTACTTGGTGGAATCAAATTCCATGAGATTGTAATCTACTCACGTCTTGAGCAATCTCTACATCACCAAGTTCCTACACTATGGTGGTTGAAGACAAGGAAGCACGAAACCACTCAAACATATCCTTTGACAAATTCTATGTTAAGCTTCATGATTGTCAATTTTGGATACACAAGTGCTCTTACTTGCAAGAACTAACCCATGTAGGTAGATGGACTCAAATTCCAAGTGGTGCTCCCAATTCTTGATGAGCTACGTCAACCTTGAGCAACCCACACAAGTTCAACTACATGGACAACACCACCAACCAAGGTATGTTATTCCATCTTAGAGAAGCTTTACTCCAAGTCATGAGCTAAAGCAACTCGACAAGATGTGAATACATCAAGATGCTTAAATAAAAATGGCAACCCCATTTTGAGCTTAAACGATGAGTATGACCTATGATCAAGTGATCTCACTTGACTCCTAACTCAATATACTCTAACATAGGTGACTTTGTCGCCGACCATCTCTAGATGAAGTTATCTTGTGTTCTTTTCTGTGTTTCTGCATTTGTCTCATGCATATTTGTTTCCCCTTTCAAAAAAAGTTTGCTCTGTTTTTTTCTGCATTCCAATTCATTGCATATCTTTCAGTAAATTCCTTGCAAATCTTTGTGAGATCTTACTAGTCTAGTGAGCTGAGGTGACAAGTGTTTTCTCTGCGATGAACTCGGTTACACCGATTTGTTACTTTCGGTCCAACCAAATCCTTTCGGTACAACCGAAGCATACCACTCGGTGCCACCGATTCCACAA
Source organism: Triticum dicoccoides (assembly GCF_002162155.2). Classification (NCBI taxonomy): domain Eukaryota; kingdom Viridiplantae; phylum Streptophyta; class Magnoliopsida; order Poales; family Poaceae; genus Triticum; species Triticum dicoccoides. The sequence goes on from NC_041393.1 coordinate 232,316,628, forward strand.
CAGGAAAAACAGTTTGCCACTTATTCTGTGTTTCTTCTGATCCAGCTCCACTCAATGAATCTTGTCCTCTACAAGCATCACATTTTTAACATTGCTTTGTGTTGTGACTCAAGGACCAAACCCATTCGACAGATTCCAGAAAGCCCTTCTTGGAAATTGATGTCAAAGGGGGAGAGAGAGATCACATCAAAGCTTATCATTTAGAGAGAGATCACATCAGAGAAAGAGCATATCACCTCCTTAAGGGGAGAGAGATCCTTAGGGAGAGAGAGAGAGAGATCTCCAGGGGGAGAGAATACTTAAGTAGAAAAGTATTTCTCAAGGATCCCAGATACTTGGTGTTCAAGAGGAGAGATGCCACATGTCTTCTTGAGGGGATAGACATGTTCATATGATCTTTTGCGCTTATTTGCATTAGCTTGCATTAGCTCTGTTCATCATTCATATCTTTCAGCTCTGATTTTCTATTCCCTATCTTCTCCCAGTATCCCTTGCTAGATTCAGGGGGAGCAAGACATCTAAGGGAAAGAAATCATTTAAATTCATTGCATATCTTTACTCTTGGGGACATGTCTAATCCAATGTAGTACTTAGTACTCACTCTCTACATGTCATCCCAGTCTTGGTATTCTTGTGGTTTCTTTTGTTTGCTCTGGCTAGTAGATGTATCTGTGTTATCTAACCTTGTTTACGCAGGTTCATTCTATCCTAAGCCAACTCAAGACTACGAGGTAAGTATATGCATCACAATCATGTGTGTGTGAGGAATTCTTGCTGATGTACATACTGTTTGCAAGAAGGACTCATGAGCATGAAGGTGTTTTATTTAATATTCTTTGCTCTGATGCATATGGCCAAGATACATGTAACACATTGCCTACTCTATCATGGTTATGCTCTCACATGCTTCTATATTCCATATGCACATGATTGCATACATGTAGGGGAAGCCTGTGCTTGTTACATGTCTTTCCAAAGCTTTACTTGCTATTCTCTATATCTTTATCTAAAGCTTTGATGTATGTTGTCATCAATTACCAAAAAGGGGGAGATTGAAAGCACAAGTGCTCCCTAGGTGGTTTTGGTAATTAATGTCAACATATCTCTTGTTGGACTAACACTTTTATCTAGTATGTTTCAGATAAGTTCAACAATGGAGTGGCATGGACTAAAGGATGTGGGAACTCCTTCAAGATGCTAAGGACAAAGGATTGGCTCAAGCTTCAAGCTCAAGACTCTTCATTTTACATTTTAGTGATCCAAGATCACATTGAGTCTATAGGAAAAGCCAATACTATCAAGGAGGGATGAGGTGTTGCTTAATGAGTTTCTTGCTCCATAGTGCTTAGTCATATGCTCCAAAACCCTCAACTACTTTCCCACTTCCACACATATGTCCTATACCTAAAGTCAAACTTGGCCCCATTGATTCTTTCTACCCGGCGCCACCGAGTTTGGATGTCATAGCCACTGCCACAAACCCTAGGCAAATCGGTCTCACCGATAGGGATCTCGGTTTCACTAAGATGGGATTGTAATCTCTCTGTGTATGTCCATTACCAAAATCGTTCTCACCGAGTTTGAGTAATCGGTACTACCGAGATTACAATGCAAACTTCCTGGTTAACTCATTACCAAAATTGGTCCTACCGAGTTTGTGTAATCGGTCATACCGAGTTTGCCTGACCAACTCTCTGGAAAGCTTATTACCAAAATCGGTCTCACCGAGTTTGTGTAATCGGTCTTACCGAGATTACGTTATGCCCTAACCCTAACCAAATCGGTCCTACCGAGTTGCATTTCGGTCCCACCAAAAATCCTAATGGTCACTAGGTTTACTAAATCGGTCCGACCGAGTCTGTTGAATCGGTCCCACCGAGTTTGGTAAATTGTGTGTAACGGTTAGATTTTGTGTGGAGGCTATATATACCCCTCCAGCTCCTCTTCATTCGTGGAGAGAGCCATCAGACTGAACCTACACTTCCAGCATTCATTTTCTGAGAGAAAACTACCTACTCATGTGTTGAGGCCAAGATATTCCATTCCTACCATATGAATCTTGATCTCTAGCCTTCCCCAAGTTGCTTTCCACTCAAATCTTCTTTCTACCAGATCCAAATCCTATGAGAGAGAGTTGAGTGTTGGGGAGACTATCATTTGAAGCACAAGAGCAAGGATTTCATCATCAACGCACCATTTGTTACTTCTTGGAGAGTGGTGTCTCCTAGATTGGCTAGGTGTCACTTGGGAGCCTCCGACAAAATTGTGGAGTTGAACCAAGGAGTTTGTAAGGGCAAGGAGATCGCCTACTTCGTGAAGATCTACCGCTAGTGAGGCAAGTCCTTCGTGGGCGACGGCCATGGTGGGATAGACAAGGTTGCTTCTTCGTGGACCCTTCGTGGGTGGAGCCCTCCGTGGACTCACGCAACCATTACCCTTCGTGGGTTGAAGTCTCCATCAACGTGGATGTACGATAGCACCACCTATCGGAACCACGCCAAAAACATCCGTGTCTCCAATTGCGTTTGAATCCTCCAAAACCCTTCCCTTTACATTCTTGCAAGTTGCATGCTTTACTTTCCGCTGCTCATATACTCTTTGCATGCTTGCTTGATATGTATTGTGAATGTTAAATTTGTGCCTAAACTCCACTTAAACTTAAAGGAAACTTGAAAACTGCAACTTTGTTACTTAGTGTCTAATCACCCCCCTCTAGACACCTCTTCTCAAGGTCCTACAATTTTCCTTGAAGAGGAAAGGGTGATGCAGCAAAGTAGCGTAAGTATTTCCCTCAGTTTTTGAGAACCAAGGTATCAATCCAGTAGGAGGCTCCTCAAAAGTCCCACGCACCTACACAAACAAACAAGAACCTCGCAACCAACGCAATAAACACTACAAAAAAGACACATCTGTGACATTTTGGGCCGAACGAAATTTTTTCTGTCATACTTATGATACTTCTATGACGATAATTGTGACAAAACCCGGTATCATCATAGATGTGGTGGGATCCTACTTCTATGACAAGAAATCATGACAGAAAATGGGCTTTTCGTCCTGGGCGGGCCGGAGACGCAGCTGCATGATATTCTTTGGGTCGTCCATGACGAAAAAAACCATGGTAGAAGCGAGGGCGAGGAAAACTTTGGGGAGTTACCGGTTACGGTGGGTGGTCGGGGGCCGAGCGATGCGCGTTTCTCTCGTACACGTGCGCGCGTGTGTGCGAGGTGTTGGCTCTAACTGAACCCAAGTGAGGCGTTGGGCTCTAACTGAACCCGAGCGATTGCACTGCAGGCTACGCGTTACTGAACCCGAGCGATCGATCGATGGCTGTTAACTGAACCCGATCGAGCGATTCCTTCGCTACTGCTGCTAACTGAA
>NC_041393.1:232320296-232378403 GCF_002162155.2 Triticum dicoccoides
GAGGGCTGGATGAACAATAGACGGTAAAGGGGTGCCCGTGGAGGGGTGGTTGAATAGTAGCCGATGGAGTAGCGCGTGGTGGAGGCTGGATGAATAGGAGCCCATGGAGGCTGGAGGAGGTCGACGGTAGCCCGTGGAGGCTGGAGGAGGTCGACGGTGGAGATGAACAGTATCTCGTGGAGTCCCATTTTGCGGTACGCCACACCCCTCCCGATGAACAGGACCCCTGTTTCGACCGTAGCGCTCCAACACAAGTCCGTTTCGTCCGTTTTGCGGTACGCCACACCCCTCCCGATCAACAGGACCCCCGTTTCGACCGAGGAGGTCCATTTCCTCCATTTTGCGGTACGCCAGACCCCTCCCGATGAACAGGATCCCGTTCCGAACGTGGCCGATCAAACACAAGGTCGTTTCCTCCGTTCTGCGGTACGCCAGGCCTCGTTTCCATCGCCTGTACCGTCCAAGCCGGTTGGCTCCCACGCGTTCTGTTGCCTCCTGATGAACACCACGCATTCTGTTGCCTCCCCATGAACACGACGCATTTCGTTGCCTCCCCGTGAACACGACGACAATGTTATTTCCCCGTTCCGACCCAGCCATGTACATGAGCCCTGGCCGTACGTATGCACGAGTAGGCGTTCGAGACCCCACCCGTATGTACACATAGGTGGCCGTATTTTCTTTCTTGGACATTAGCCGTTGTATGTACGTGTACATGCTACGTGCGTGCCTCTACTACGACAAGTACGCGCCTCTACTATGACACGTGCGCGCCTCTACTATGACACGTGCGCGCCTCTACATCCACCAGTATGTACGTACACGTTCGTGACCAGAATGACAACGCTACGTACGCTTCGACAAGGTGGGTCCCGACTGTCAGGCACTTCCTTGCGTGCGAAGATGTAGCTGGTGGGTCCCAACAGTCAGGGGGCGAATCGGTTTTTTGCCCGGACGCACTTCCTTGTGTGCGAAGGTGTAGCTGGTGGGTCCCAGGAGTCAGGGGAAACATTTTTTTGCGAAATACGATGGCTTGATACGTCTCCAACGTATGTATAATTTTTGATTGCTCCATGCTACTTTATCTACTGTTTTGGACTATGTTGGGCTTTATTTTCCACTTTTATATTATTTTTGAGACTAACCTATTAACCGGAGACCCAGCCCAGAATTGCTGTTTTTTGCCTATTTCAGTGTTTCGAAGAAACGGAATATCAAACGGAGTCCAAACGGAATGAAACCTTCGGGAATGTGATTTTCTCACCGAACGTGATCCAGGAGACTTGGACCCTACTCCAAGAAGCAAAAGAGTCGGTCACGAGGGTGGAGGGCGCGCCCCCCTGGGCATGCCCCCTGCCTCGTGGCCCCCCTGTTGCTCCACCGACGTACTCCTTCCTCCTATATATACCTACGTATCCCCAAACGATCAGAACAGGAGCCAAAAACCTAATTCCACCACCGCAACCTTCTGTATCCACGAGATCCCATCTTGGGGCCTGTTCCGGAGCTCCGTCGGAGGGGGCATCCACCATGGAGGGCTTCTACATCAACACCATAGCCCCTCAGATGAAGTGTGAGTAGTTTACTTCAGACCTTCGGGTCCATAGCTAGTAGCTAGATGGCTTCTTCTCTGTTTTTGGATCTCAATACAATGTTCTCCCCCTCTCACGTGGAGATCTATTCGATGTAATCTTCTTCTTTTTGCGGTGTGTTTGTTGAGAACGATGAATTGTGGGTTTATGATCCAGCTTATCTATGAACAATATTTGAATCTTCTCTGAATCCTTTTATGTATGATTGAGTTATCTTTACAAGTCCCTTCGAATTATCCTTTTGGTTTGGCCAACTAGATTGGTAGTTCTTGCAATGGGAGAAGTGCTTAGCTTTGGGTTCAATTTTGCGGTGTCCTTTCCCAGTGACAGCAGGGGCAGCAAGGCACGTATTGTATTGTTGCCATCGAGGATAACAAGATGGGGTTTTTATCATATTGCATGAATTTATCCCTCTACATCATGTCATCTTGCTTAAGGCATTACTCTGTTTTTAACTTAATACTCTAGATGCATGCTGGATAGCGGTCGATGAGTGGAGTAATAGTAGTAGATGCAGAATCGTTTCGATCTACTTGTTTTGGACGTGATGCCTATATACATGATCATTCTCTAGATATGCTCATAACTATGCTCAATTCTGTCAATTGCTCAACAGTAATTTGTTCACCCACCGCAGAATATCTATGCTCTTGAGAGAAGCCACTAGTGAAACCTATGGCCCCCGGGTCTATTCTCATCATATCAATCTCTATCGCTTAATTACTTGCTTTGTTTTTACTTTGCCTTTTACTTTTCACTTTGCATCTATCTATCAAAAATACCAAAAATATTATTTATCATCTCTATCAGATCTCACTCTCGTAAGTGACCGTGAAGGGATTGACAACCCCTAATCGCGTTGGTTGCGAGGAGCTATCGTTTTGTGTAGGTACGAGGGACTTGTGCGTGGTCTCCTACTAGATTGATACCTTGGTTCTCAAAAACTGAGGGAAATACTTACGCTACTTTGCTGCATCATCCTCTCCTGTTTGGGGAAATCTAACGCAGTGCTCAAGAGGTAGCAAGAAGAATTTCTGGCGCCGTTGCCGGGGAGGCTCACGCAAGCAAGTCAACTATACCAAGTACCCATCACAATCCCTATCTCTCGCATTACATTATTTGCTATTTGCCTCTCATTTTCCTCTCCCCCACTTCACCCTTGCCGTTTTATACGCCCTCTCTTTCATGTTTGCCTTTGCCTTTCTGTTTTCTTGTGTGTTGGATTACTTGTTGCCATGGCGCAAGATAATACCAAATTGTGTGACTTCTCGAATACCAACAATAATGATTTCCTTAGTACTACGATTGCTCCTCTTAATAATGATGAGTCTTGTGAAATCAATACCGCTTTGTTGAATCTTGTTACGAAAGATCAATTCGCCGGCCTTCCTAGTGAAGATGCCGCTACTCATCTAAACAATTTTGTTGTTTTGTGTGATATGCAAAAGAAGAAGGATACGGATAACAATATTGTCAAATTGAAGCTATCTCCATTTTCACTTAGAGATCGTGCTAAAGTTTGGTTTTCGTCTTTGCCTAAAAATAGTATTGATTCTTGGAACAAGTGCAAAGATGCTTTTATCTCTAAGTATTTTCCTCCCGCTAAGATCATCACTCTTAGGAACGATATTATGAATTTTAAACAACTTGCATGAGCATGTTGTCCAATCTTGGGAAAGAATGAAATTGATGCTTCGCAATTGCCCTACTCATGGTTTGAATTTATGGATGATCATACAAATTGTTTATGCCAGATTGAATTTTGCTTCTAGAAATCTTTTAGATTCGGCCGCGGGAGGCACGTTTATGGAAATTACGTTAGGCTAATTATTCTCAATGGCACACCGAAAGATCTTCTAGTAAAAAAGTGCATGCTATAGAAGAAGTCAATGTTTTGAGTGAAAAGATGGATGAACTTATGAAGATGTTTGCTACTAAAAATACTTCTCTTGATCCCAATGATATGCCTTTGTCTACTTTGATTGAGAATAATAATGAATCTATGGATGTGAATTTTGTTGGTAGGAATAGTTTTGGAAACAACGCTTATAGAGGGAATTTTAATCCTAGGCCTTATCCTAGTAATCCTTCTAATAATTATGGAAATTCCTACAACAACTCTTATGGAAATTTAAATAAGATGCCCTCTGAATTTGAGAGTAGTATTAAAGAGTTTATGAATTCACAAAAGAATTTTAATGCTTTTCTTGAAGAGAAATTGCTTAAAGTTGATGATTTGGCTAGGAACGTTGATAGAATTTCTCTTGAAATTGATTCTTTAAAGCTTAGATCTATTCCTCCTAAGCATGATATCAATGAGTCTCTCAAAGCCATGAGAATTTCCATTGATGAGTGCAAGAAAATAACCGCTAGGATGGGTGCTTCCAAAGATGCCTTTATTAAAGCGTGTTCTTCCAATTCCTATGAAAATCAAAATGAAGATCTAAAAGTTATTGATGTGTACCCCATTAAATCTTTGTTTTGCAATATGAATCTTGATGAAACTGAAGATGATCTTCCTTTACCTAGAAGGCGTTTTAAGAATTCGGAGTTTCTTGATCTTGATGATGAAATTGATGAAAGTGGGATTGAAATAAATAAAAATCTAGATGTTGCTAAACCCACTATTTTGGATCTCAAGGAATTTAATTATGAAAATTGCTCTTTGATTGGTTGTATTTCCTTGTTGCAATCCGTGCTAGATTCTCCTCATGCTTATAGTCAAAATAAGGCCTTTACCGAACACATTGTTGATGCCTTGATGCAATCTTATGAAGAAAAACTTGAGTTGAAAGTTTCTATCCCTAGAAAACTCTATGATGAGTGGGAACCTACTATTAAAATTAAAATTAAAGATTATGAGTTTCATGCTTTGTGTGATTTGGGTGCTAGTGTCTCTACTATTTCCAAAACTTTGTGTGATTTGCTAGATTTCCGTGACTTTGATGATTGCTCTCTAAACTTGCATCTTGCGGATTCCACTATTAAAAAGCCTATGGGAAGAATTAATGATGTTCTTATTGTTGCAAATAGGAATTATGTGCCCGTAGATTTTATCGTTCTTGATATAGATTGCAATCCTTCATGTCCTATTATTCTTGGTAGACCTTTCCTTAGAACGATTGGTGCAATTATTGATATGAAGGAAGGGAATATTAGATTCCAATTTCCATTAAAGAAGGGCATGGAACACTTCCCTAGAAAGAAAATAAAATTACCATATGAATCTATCATGAGAGCCACTTATGGATTGCCTACCAAAGATGGCAATACCTATATCTATCCTTGCTTTTATGTCTAGCTAGGGGCGTTAAACGATAGCGCTTGTTGGGAGGCAACCCAATTTTATTTGTTTTTTTTTTTTTGCTTTTGCTTCTGTTTAGGAATAAATAATCCATCTAGCTTCTGTTTGGATGTGGTTTTATGTTTTAATTAGTGTTTGTGCCAAGTAGAACCTATAGGATAACCTACGATGATAGTTGATTTGATTCTGCTGAAAAACAGAAACTTTGCGCGCACGAATATAATTTTGTTAAATCACAGGAACGTGAATTTGCGTTGATTCTTTTTGATGCTGTTCAATAAACAAATTTTCCAGGACTTCCTATTTTGGTAGAATTTTTGGAGTTCCATAAATTTGCGTTAGTTACAGATTGCTACAGACTGTTCTGTTTTTGACAGATTCTGTTTTACGTGTGTTGTTTGCTTATTTTGATGAATCTATGGCTAGTAAAATAGTTTATAATCCATAGAGAAGTTGGAATACAGTAGGTTTAACACCAATATAAATAAAGAATGAGTTCATTATAGTACCTTAAGTAGTTCTTTGTTTTCTTTCTCTAACGGAGCTCACGAGATTTCTATTGAGTTTTGTGTTGTGAAGTTTTCAAGTTTTGGGTGAATTCTTTTGATGGATTATGGAACAAGGAGTGACAAGAGCCTAAGCTTGGGGATGCCCATGGAACCCCCAAGATAATCCAAGGACACCAAAAAGTCAAAGCTTGGGGTTGCCCCAGAAGGCATCCCCTCTTTCGTCCACTTCCATCGGTAATTTACTTGGAGCTATATTTTTATTCACCACATGATATGTGTTTTGTTTGGAGCGTCTTGTATTATTTGCGTCTTTGCTTGTTAGTTTACCACAATCATCCTTGCTGTACACACCTTTTTAAAGAGCCATACATGAGTTGGAATTTGTTAGAATACTCTATGTGCTTCACTTATATCTTTTGAGCTCGATAGTTTTGCTCATAGTACTTCACTTATATCTTTTGAGCGTGATAATTTTTGCTCTAGTACTTCACTTATATCTTTTAGAGCACGGTGGTAGATTTGTTTTAAAGAAACTATTGATCTCTCATGCTTCACTTAGATTATTTTGAGAGTCATTAATAGCATGGTAATTTGCTTAATGTTAATATACTTGATATGTGAAACTTTCTTTTGAGTGAATTGAATACTAAGATAAGTTTGATGCTTGATAATTGTTTTGAGATATGGAGGTAATAATATCAAAGTCATGCTAGTTGGGTAATTGTGAATTTGAGACATTCTTGTGTTGAAGTTTGCAAGTCCCATAGCATGCACGTATGGTTAAAGTTGTGTAACAAATTTGAAATATGAAGTGTAACTGGCTTGTGCATCCTTATGAGTGGCGGTCGGGGACGAGCGATGGTCTTTTCCTACCAATCTATCCCCCTAGGAGCATGCGCGTAGTACTTGATTTTTGATGGCTTCTAAATTTTTGCAATAAGTATATGAGTTCTTTTGACTAATGTTGAGTCCATGGATTATACGCACTCTCACCTTTCCGCCTTTGCTAGCCTCTTCGGTACCGTGCATTGCCCTTTCTCACCTTGAGAGTTGGTGCAAACTTCGTCGGTGCATCCAAACCCCGTGATACGATACGCTCTATCACACATAAACCTCCTTATATCTTCCTCAAAACAGCCACCATACCTACCTATTATGGCATTTCCATAGCCATTCCGAGATATATTGCCATGCAACTTCCATCATCTTCATCATGACATACATTACTTTTGTCATATTGCCATTGCATGATCATGTAGTTGACATCGTATTTGTGGAAAAGCCACCATGCATTATTTTTCATACATGTCACTCTTGATTCATTGCACCATCCTGGTACACCGCCGGAGGCATTCATATAGAGTCATATCTTGTTCTAAGTTCCGAGTTGTAATCCTTATGTTGTAATCAGTAGAAGTGTGATGATCATCATTGTTAGAGCATTGCCCAAAGAAAAAAAAGAAAAAAAGAGGAAAGGCCAAAAAAAGAGAAAGGCCCAAAGAAAAAAAAGAAAAAAAAGAAAAGAAAAAAAGGGGCAATGCTACTATCTCTTTTTCCACACTTGTGCTTCAAAGTAGCACCTTGTTCTTCATGAAGTGAGTCTCATATATTGTGCTTCAAAGTAGCACCTTGTTCTTCATGTAGTGAGTCTCATAAGTTGTCTTTTCATACTAGTGGGAATTTTTCATTATAGAACTTGGCTTGTATATTCCTACAATGGGCTTCCTCAAATGCCCTAGGTCTTCATGAGCAAGCGAGTTGGATGCACACCCACTAGTTTTCTTTTGTTGAGCATTCATAGCTCTAGTGCATCCGTTGCATGGCAATCCCTACTCCTCATGTTGACATCAATTAATGGGCATCTCCATAGCCCGTTGATTATCCTCGTCAATGTGAGACTTTCTCCTTTTTTGTCTTCTCCACAAAATCCCCATCATCATATTCTATTCCACCCATAGTGCTATATCCATGGATCGCGCTCATGTACTGCGTGAAGGTTGAAAAAGTTTGAGATTATTTAAGTATGAAACAATTGCTTGGCTTGTCATCGGGGGTATAGAAGTTGGGAACATCTTTGTGTGACGAAAATGAACCATAGCCTAACTATATGATTTTGTAGGGATGAATTTTCTTTTGCCATGTTATTTTGAGAAGCCATGATTGCTTTGATTTGTATGCTTGAAGTATTATTATTTTTATGTCAATATGAACTTTTGTCTTGAATCTTTCAGATCTGAATATTCATATCACAATTAAGAAGATTTACATTGAAATTATGCCAAAGTATCACTCCGCATCAAAAATTCTTTTTTATCATTTACCTACTTGAGGACGAGCAGGAATTAAGCTTGGGGATGCCTGATACGTCTCCAACGTATCTATAATTTTTGATTGCTCCATGCTACTTTGTCTACTATTTTGGACTATTTTGGGCTTTATTTTCCACTTTTATATTATTTTTGGGACTAACCTATTAACCGGAGGCCCAGCCCAGAATTGTTGTTTTTTGCCAATTTCAGTGTTTCGAAGAAACGGAATATCAAACGGAGTCCAAACGGAATGAAACCTTCGGGAACGTGATTTTCTCACCGAACGTGATCCAGGAGACTTGGACCCTACTCCAAGAAGCAGAAGAGTCGGTCACGAGGGGTGGAGGGCGCCCCCCTGGGCGCGCCCCCCTGCCTCGTGCCCCCCCTGTTGCTCCACCGACGTACTCCTTCCTCCTATATATACCTACGTGTCCCCAAACGATCAGAACATGAGCCAAAAACCTAATTCCACCGCCTCAACCTTCTGTATCGACAAGATCCCATCTTGGGGCCTGTTCCGAAGCTTTGACGGAGGGGGCATCCACCACGGAGGGCTTCTACATCAACACCATAGCCCCTCCGATGAAGTGTGAGTAGTTTTCTTCTAACCTTCGGGTCCATAGCTAGTAGCTAGATGGCTTCTTCTCTCTTTTTGGATCTCAATACAATGTTCTCCCCCTCTCTCGTGGAGATCTATTCGATGTAATATTCTTATTTTTGCGGTGTGTTTGTTGAGACCAATGAATTGTGGGTTTATGATCCAACTTATCTATGAACAATATTTGAATCTTCTCTGAATTCTTTTATGTATGATTGAGTTATCTTTGCAAGTCTCTTCGAATTATCCTTTTGGTTGGGCCAACTAGATTGGTAGTTCTTGCAATGGGATAAATGCTTAGCTTTGGGTTCAATCTTGTGGTGTCCTTTCCCAGTGACAGCAGGGGCAGCAAGGCACGTATTGTATTGTTGCCATCGAGGATAACAAGATGGGGCTTTTATCATATTGCATGAATTTATCCCTCTACATCATGTCATCTTGCTTAAGGTGTTACTCTGTTTTTAACTTAATACTCTAGATGCATGCTGGATAGCGGTTGATGAGTGGAGTAATAGTAGTAGATGCAGAATCGTTTGGATCTACTTGTTTTGGACGTGATGCCTATATACATGATCATTCTCTAGATATGCTCATAACTATGCTCAATTCTATCAATTGCTCAACAGTAATTTGTTCACCCACCATAGAATATCTATGCTCTTGAGAGAAGCCACTAGTGAAACCTATGGCCCCCGGGTCTATTCTCATCATATCAATCTCTATCGCTTTATTAGTTGCTTTGTTTTTACTTTGCCTTTTACTTTTCACTTTGCATCTATCTATCAAAAATACCAAAAATATTATTTATCATCTCTACCAGATCTCACTTTCGTAAGTGACCGTGAAGGGATTGACAACCCCTAATCGCGTTGGTTGCAAGGAGCTATCGTTTTGTGTAGGTACGAGGGACTTGTGCGTGGTCTCCTACTGGATTGATAACTTGGTTCTAGAAAACTGAGGGAAATACTTATGCTACTTTGCTGCATCATCCTCTCCTCTTCGAGGAAATCCAACACAGTGCTCAAGAGGTAGCATGGCCCGTCCGGTGGGTCCCTGCTATCAGGTGGAGGAATAATTATTTTGCATGTAATAAGGAGGCACTTCCTTGCGGCCGCCGTGGACCCAGCTGTCAGCCTCTCCACGCACAGTACTCTTCCGATGGAAGTCAGTCATTGACCACATTAACCACGCCGCGCTGAGAGCACCAGGGCAATGGACGACGATGAGGCCTAGGAAGGGCACGACACGGAGCCGGGGAAGACACAGCAGTGGATGCCCACGCGAAGAGGAGTACGAGGGTTCACTGGTTCGGCTGCGGTGTGAGGCTGCCATCGCCGCAAAATAACAGGGGGTGTGGGTGAGTAGAGGGATGGCTTGGCCAGCGGTGGGAGTAGTAGGGGACGGCGAGGCCTCAACGCTATCACAGCCGGCCACGGGAAGCAGGAGCATGCGACACGACCGGCGCTGCTTTGGGTGGCTGGAGCACGAAGACCAGAGGTTGAAGAAGCACTATGGCCGTTGGATGGACATCGTACGGTCACTGGAGTATTGACTAAGTTGACAAAGCCCTCCGTCCCCGTCAACTTAGTAGGCCCACAAGTCAGCCTGCCACTATACTAGGTCCCAGCTAGCAGGGGGAGTATTCATTTTTTTGTGCGTAATAAGGAGGCACTTACTTGCATGCGAAGATATAGCTGGTGGGTCCAAGCTATCAGCGGCGGTAATGTTTTTTCGCGAAATATAGAGGCCCTTTCGGTGGGTCCGAGATGTCAGGTGGAGGAACCATTATTTTGCACGTAATAAGGAGGCATTTCCTTGTGTGCGACCGTGGACCCAGTTGTTAGCCTCTCCACGTATAGTCCACTTCAGATGCATGTCGGTCGTTGACCACGTTGACCAGGCCACGCCGAGAGCATCAAGGTAGTGGACGACGGCGAGGCCTAGGAAGGGAACGACACATAGGCAGGGAAGACTCGGTAGTTGTTTCCCACGTGGAGGGGAGTATGACTGTACGAGGGTTTACTGGTTCGTCTACCGTCGCCGGAGAATAATAGCAGGTGTGGGTGAGTAGAGGGATGGCTAGGCCAGCGATGGGAGTACGGTGGGGCGGTGAGGCCTGCGCGGTAGCATAGCCAGCCGTGGGGAGGAGGGAGCAGGCAGTCCTGTCGGCGCTTGTTTGAGGGGCTGGAGCAGGAAGAGCAGAGATTTAAGAAGCACGACGGCCGTTGGATGTAAGTCCAACAGTCACTGCTTGTGCGTCAACCTTTTTTTAGGAAAGCCTCAAATCTGTGGAAAACATCATACAACCCATCTGCCATTATTTCTAATAATTTACAGTCCATTTGCTAATTCTTAAGGTTTTTTTTGGAGCCCATATTCTTTTTGTTAGCATTACAGCCCATATTGTGGCCACGGTTAAAAAATTGTATGAAATTTTGCATATTTCGGTGCGGTCTGAACTGTATTTAATCCTGAAATTTTGAGTCACATTCAAAATGATTTTAAAAATAAATGTATATCAATATAAAATCCAACAAATTGTCCACGCATAAAAATAAATGCAATTTAAAATCTCAAAATGAAAAAAAAGATATTTGAAACTAATTGCCGGTTTGATGTGTTTTAAAAATGTACAACCCATTTCTCATTACTGATAGGCCATTTTCTCAGCTAGCCGAATGAAGCTCTCCTCGTCTTGAAAGATTAGCAGCCCAACAGGCCTGACAAAGCGACTTACTTAGCAAATCACAAAAAAACTGGGCTGTGGCCGTGGACCCAGCTGCGGCCGTGGACCCAGCTGTCAGCCTCTCCACATACAGTACTCTTCCAATGGAAGTCGGTCGTTGACCACACTGACCGCGCCGCGCCGAGAGCACCAAGGCGATGGACGATGTCGAGGCCTAGGAAGGGGACGACGCGGAGGCGGGGAAGACGCGGCAGTGGATGCCCATGCGGAGAGGAGTATGAGGGTTCACTGGTTCGGCTGCGGCGTGAGGCTGCCGTCCCCGTAGAATAATAGGGGGTGTGGGTGAGTAGAGGGATTCCCTGGGCCAGCGGTGGGAGTAGTAGGGGCGGTGAGGCCTCCACGACATCACAGCCGACTACGAGAGGCAGGAGCATGCGGCACGACCGGCGCTGCTTTGGGCGGCTGTAGCAAGAAGACCAGAGGTTGAAGAAGCACTATGGCCGTTGGATGGACATCGTACGGTCACTAGAGCTAGAATCATTCTTATTGACTAAGTTGACAAAGCCCTCCGCCCTCGTCAACTTAGCAGGCCCACAAGTCAGCCACCCACTATGGTGGGTCCCAGCTAGTAGGGGGGTATTCATTTTTTTGTGCGTAATAAGGAGGCACTTCCTTGCGTGCGAAGATATAGCTGGTGGGTCCAACCTATCAGCGGGGGGAACGTTTTCTTTGTGAAATAAAGAAGCCCTTCCCACGTACACTCCATTAAAGTGCGTAATAAGGAGGAACTTTACTTGTGTGCGACCATGGACCTCATGGGTCCCAGCCGTCAGGCTCTCCATGTATAGTCCTCTTCCGATGACTCCCGTATGTTGACCACGCCGCGCCGAGCGCACCGAGGTGGTGGACGATGGTGAGGCCCCAGACTGGAATGACCTGGAGATGGGGAAGACGCGACAATGGAGTCGCAGACAGAGAGGAGTGGGAAACTTGACTGGTTCGGGTGCGGGTGGGCCTATACTCATCAGAGAATAACAGGAGGTGCGGAGTGGAGGGATGGCCTGGCCGTCAGCGGGGTAGCGTTTCGCTGAGGAGCGCAAAACAACGTCGCTGGACGCCGAGGCTGGAGCAAGCGGTCCCAGCAGCACTGGGGGAAGAAGACGATAGATTGAATAAGATTGACGGCCGTTGGATGTAAATCCAACGCCTTCTTAGGCTTCGACCTACTGGCCCACATGTCAGCCAGTCCATTTGTTTTTTAGTCCATTTGGTGGGCTGGGTGAAACAATGATGTAGCATCTATGCAGCCGTTTAAATCCCATCTGCATTTTTCTCGAAATTCGTGGACTTGCTAGGCTGGGTGAAAATATCATGTTGGGCTAGACGGAGAAATGTTATAAAAACATAAACACATGATTGCACGTCTATTACTGCATTGGTCAGTAAAATCTTTGTAAGCTTATGTACACAATCACTAGGAGTTAACTTGCCAAGTTTTATATAAACAGTTATTATTATTATTATTATTTTGTAAGAACTTTCAACTTACAAAATAAAATATCATTTAAATTTGATGAGTTAATAGTACGTGGGGTATTATTATTTTTTAGGCTAGACGTGGGACAGTTGAGTTAGTTCTAGGGAAAAGTACTGGGAGAAAACTCAGTCTACATTGAAAAAGAAAGTGGGAGAAAATTCAGAGACCTGCTGGGTCCACCTGAGGAGGGGAATATGTTGGGAGGAAGGAGATTCAAAGCACGGCAGCCGAGTGAACTAGTTTTTTTTAACGGACAAGTGAACTAGTTACATACATAAGCAAATAGCCACTAAAAAAAGCAATCAGGTTAATGGGTTCTTAAAAGAAATATTTCGGACAAAACAGATAATTATGACACATAGGCTAATGCATGAAACAATCAAATGATAAAGGTGCTTATAAATAGATAAAGTACAACATCTAGACCTTCCTGGCATGCTTGATCATGACGCTGCGGCTGTCCGTGTACTCGTCGGTTACGAGAAGCAGACACGCCCTCATGTCCAAGATCTGCCTGTACATGTCGTAGCATGCGTATGCGTCCTTGGCCGCGTAGGTTATGTAGGCTAGATTTAGAGGTACCTCCCACGTGTTCAGGACCTTGGTATCGTTGTCCTTCTCCTGCCTGTTGCTGATGATCTTGTATTGCTTCTGGATGCCGACAAGCTTGTTGCACCAGATGGACGAATCGTCGCGTTCTTCCTTCTCTCCACCGTAGCGAAGGTACAGTCGGCGCTGCCGATGAAACGGGCGAATGCTCCAAAACCTGGTGTAGCCATAGGACTGAGGCGAGGCAGAGCTTCACCGAGTCCGGATCGTTGGTGTACATCACATTCAACTTGGTGGAGCCATAGGACTGAACGGCGAACTCAAAGGGGAACTCCTTGCTGAAGTCCATATCCAGCAGGCTCACCCCTCGAATCGCAATTGGAGTCTCTTCGAGTGAACGAGTGTGTAGGCGGCGGCAGCAGTTCCTTTTTTAGCTCTTGGGGAACTGGATTCAACAGTAAGCTGAGTGTGTACAGGCGACAACAGTTACTACCCCTCCCTTGTCCGCTGCACGCCCGGCAGAAGATGCACCCTCGGTGCATTCAAATGCCTCCATTAAGAAACCTACTCCGGCCACACGTCAGTTCACGAGCGGGTCTGTATTGGTACTATAATAACAGGAGTTACTGGTCACTTTACTTAAATTTAATTAGCTTTAATAGAAATTTATACTTAAAACAAGCAATGCATTGGCTCTTTCTATCAGTGCCACAGGATCAACATGCACAACAATTAGAATTATTATTCTCAAGAAGCACACGATCAGCACATTTGTCGCACTTTCACAAAGATAATACTACCAAGTTTGAACTGTTTGTTATGGTTGTTGTCCTCTGCATCATCATGCCGTGTTTCCCAGCTTGCAAGATTCAGAACCAACAAATAAGATCCAAATAATAAGTACAACAAAGATGCCTACACATCTCATTGATTCCTAGCTTGCAAGATTCAGAACCAACAAATAAGATCCAAATAATAAGTACAACAAAGATGCCTACACATCTCATTGAATCCCAGCTTACAAGATTCAGAACCAACAAATAAGATTCGAATAATAAGTACAACAAAGATGCCTACACATCTCATTGATTCCCAGCTTGCAAGATTCAGAACCAACCCATTAGATCCTTTTGATAAAGTGAATATCAGGATTAAATCCATCTTGGCTAGCCATGTCATACAATCAAAGAACTTGGCGAATGCTCTTGACCGTCACAACATCTGTAGTTGAGTATTCCTGCACAGCACAAACAAGGAGAGCATGATTTCGCTTTAATAGTGGCCTCCTTGAACTCAACCTGCAGCTCCACTAGGATGAGGTCTACCTGGAGTTCCATGATTCAATTCATGCGCCTTTTTCTGCAGTTCACCTGAAATGAAGCAAAGATTGCATCATTCAGCTAGCAAGAAGTACTTGCTCTTGTGAGCTGGCAGGTTCTTCTTTAGTACTTGCACTAAAATTGAGGAACATTAAGGTTGGTTGTCCGGCTCATGTAAGGTGCAACTATAATTTTCTTGCAAAGGCTAATAAAATGTTCCACTAAAATAAAGTGCCATTGTGGTGACAGTGACGACTCCATCTTGCAAAGACTAATAAAATGTTGCACAAGATTACCAGCAGAACTTGACGGAGATTTTGGAAACTCCAATCACCATTTTGTGCAGTTCCACCAAAATTGAGAGGTGTTTCCCACGTGACATTTTAGTTGAACTGCACAAGACACTCATTCCAAAAAAAAGTGATTTGTGCAGTTCACCAAAAGGTCACAATAGCAACAAGGTGAAATGGATATCCCTATCTGCTCTACACAAAAAGATAGAAAGTAAACAGTTGCTGGTCAATAAGAATATACGAAACATATACAAAATGAAAAGAAGCATCTTAATTATGTTCATGGCAATCACGCGAGGATAGTAGAAATTTTAAAATGTCAGCAATGCTTCATGTTACCAAAAGCATTACGATCAACAATGAGATTCCTCAAATATGGGATTACTTTAATGGTGGCATTGCTTGTTTACCAGACGCGGTAAATCAACAACAGCTAAAGGGTTGGTTTTAGGGCATGGGACCATGGGGACACCCGGACACTCAGCAGCGTAAAGGAGCAACTTACTTATCATACTAGGGAAAACAGCAGGAGTGCCATTTGTAACACAGTTTAATTGCATCTTATCACTGGAGGCATTAGATTAACAATAACACTGGTTAGACATGTCCCTAAGGTAACAGTGTGATCGCTTCATTTTACATGCGCCCTTACATTAACAACAGCAAAAGGTTAGTATAAGGACATGCGACAGTGGATGCATCAACACAATGTACCTATAAGGAGGCATAAAGTGGTGATGCCGAGTTTGTTCATGCTATGTGAGGGCAGCAAACCTAATCCCGGAGACCTTGTACTATGTGAGGGCAACAAATCTAATCCCGGAGACCTTTTATATTGTGAGGGCAGTAAATCTAATCCTAGAGACCTTTTACTATGTGAGGGCAGCAAATCTAATCCTGGAGACCTTTTACCAGGTGAGGGCAGCAAATCTAATCCTGAGACCTTTTACTATGTGAGGGCAGCAAATCTAATCCTAGAGACCTTTTACTATGTGATGGCAGCAAATCTAATCTTGGACATACTCTTTTGACTTGTCCACCAGCCGCCACTTTGTATCCTTTTTTCAACCAATAATAGATTTGTTCCTTATCCAGTTTGTACTGCGTTTTCCCATTATTTCCCTTTTCAACCAAGAGACCGGTTGGGTATCAGGTCTCTACTACTTTCACCATATTATTTCCTCTTTGAATCTAGTCCTAGATTCATGCTACAACTTTCCCCCCTTTCTTTGTTGTTTGAACAAAGCCCTAGATTCGAATGCATGAAGTAGCTTTACCTCTAATAATACTAAAAATTTAGGTGGCTTTGGAAGAGCTGATGGGAGTAGAAAAAGATGCACATGCAGACACATGGGGAGCTGGGGCAGTAGAGCAAGGCCGCTTTCGAAGAACTTATACCTGAGGGTCGCCGGGATGTCGGCGGCGGCAGGTCGGATCTGCGGACAATACGGCAGGGAGGAAGAAGGGTCGGAGGACCTCCCGAGCCAGTGTTGTGTCGGAGAGAACGGCACGGGCAGAGGATTGGGCCCCTCCGGTAGCTGTGGGTTTCCTCCCTCGGCGGCGATGACCGCGTGAACGATGCACCTTTTAGTCATCTACACACACCGGCCGAAGGGATCCGGCCGGATTTGTGACCAGTGGCGAGAAGAGAGAAAATGTTGCTACCGATGTCTTGTTTATATCTGGAGAGGATGAGAGAATGAAGAGAGCAACCCTAGTAAAGCAAGCGCTCAGGCCCCTGCGTACATATATAGTGGAGTGATTATCTTTTTTCTCTCCACAACAAGCGTTTCAATTTGTGTACGTGGCATTAAAGAAAAGAAACTCTCTATTTAAGGTGACTACTGTACGATTCCTACTTACTACTAGTAGTACTAGTATTGTTCACTTGTGCTCCCCGCCCCTCCATTCATTGAACAACCCCAAGGGTGAATAAACATACAGTAAGTACTGTATCTATATAGAACGAACAAGCTCGAACTATTTTCGCGTAGTTAAAAGTTGAGGGCGGGTCTTTTCCCGGGTAGTACGCGCGGCAGTTTTCAGGTAGGCGGTTTGACAAAGAGGTGAGGAGGGTGAGCGAGTGGCGGATTCTCAAACATACTGCTGGAAAGGTCGGGCTGTGCGATTTGACGGTGTGTTACTGCTGGAAAGACTTGTGATATGATCACTCACTATAGTCATGAATTACTGGCGCTCCGACCGGGGTGATGCCCCCCTTCCGTTTCACGCTCTAATATGGTGCATGACACGTCGACCCGGATGCTGGCTCTCCCACATGTCGGAGTAGTAAGAAGGAGCAAAGAATGATGTGGTATATACTAGTACTACTGCTACTCAGGTTGGAGGAGTGTGAACCACGGCAACCCAGTGAACCAGCAGTGCGAACCACGGCAGCCCAGTGAACCAGCAGTGTGAACCACGGTAGCCCAGTGAACCAGCAGTAGAAAACAATGTGGTGATATGGCCATAAAAAACAATGTGCTACAGTCCACACTATAGCATGTACAGTAACACTCCTATTTGTTTGGTCCCTGACTTAGTGCTAGTTTGGGTTGAAATAGCCTCAAATTATCGAAACAAGAGGGGTTAGTTTGAGCTAGTTTGCTCTAATCCACCTAAAAAAACTAGCCCGGTGGAGAGGTTCTAATTGGGTTAGTTATCCTCGGGCCCACTAAAAGAGAACTAAAAAAATCTCCCCTGCCTGCACCAGATTGCTCCCCCCCCTCGCACGACTCCTCTCTGTTCCCCATAGGGCCGCCCGCCCAAGCGCCGCTCGCCCTCTCCTTCCGGCCTCCGCCGCCGTACTCCGGCCGCCCTCTCCCTCCGGCCTTTGAAGGTCTCCCCGCTCCCCCTTCACCGATCGTTTTTCTCCCTCTATCGTGTGCGGCGGCGGCGCATCTACCAGGGAGGTCGTGAGAGGGGTGAGTTTGTTCGTTCCTTCTCTGTCTCACGACCATATCATTGATCTTGCTCGCTCTAGTGCTAATACTAATTTGGAAAAGTAGATCCTGATCAAACTTGGTAGAGATTTGTGGTGCATGCATGGAATTGTTTGATGCTGCTTGAGGAGGTAATAAATCTTTCTAGAGGCGCAAAGATACAGTTCGCCTTTCTAGGTATTTCAGTTTTAGACTTGCATTATTTCTAGAGGCCCAAAGATTCAGTTCACCTTTCTAGGTATTTCAGTTTCAGGCTTGCATTATTTCAAGAGGCCCAAAGATTCAATTCACCTTTCTAGGTATTTCAGTTTCAGGCTTGCATTATTTCTAGAGGCCCAAAGATTCAGTTCACCTTTCTAGGTATTTCAGTTTCAGGCTTGCATTATTTCTAGAGGCCCAAAGATTCAGTTCACCTTTCTAGGTATTTTAGTTACAGGCTTGCATTATTTCTAGAGGCCCAAAGATTAAGTTCCCAGTCGGCGGCAAGAGGCCCTGCTACCCATGCCGGTGGCGACCTCAACTCGCAAGGGCCAGCGTCGGAGGGGTTCCTGGGGCTTGGGCTCTACAGAGCCTTCCTCCAAAGCGACGATGGCGAGCTCCTCCCACGGTGCGTGAGGGGCTCCGGGCTCCCTCCCAATCGTGAATGACTTCCATGATGAGTTAGCTCATGCTTTGTTTCATGAAGTGTTTTTTTTTGTGAAGCTTGATTGACGACTTGTATGTTTAAGTGGGATATCTCATTTGTATGGACAAAGTAAAAATTATCATGTTTTGCATGCTTGATTTGTAAAGATGGTTCATTTATGTCAATTGTGAGCGGGAGGAGGCCACAGAAGAGCCGGCCACACCAAATCCGGCAGGAAATAGGGTCCAAAGTAGTCAAATGATTGAGAAAGAGCATTTATTGTCAATCTAACCCTGCCATCCATACACCTCTTTGGTTTAGAGTTAGTTCAGGGTTAGAATCTAACTCTAACCTCTAACTGAGTTAGAGTTCTCCTCGTCTCGGTTCATCGCCATCATACTTTCCCCATTCCTGTGTTTTTAGTATCCTGTGAATCAAAGAGGCCCTTTTTTTATGCCGGAAAAATGAAAGAGGCCCTTAGACTGGTTTAGGTCCGGTGATTTTTTATAAATGTGTTATGTCCAAAATTTAATGAATGTGCTCTGGTTTCTACGAAAATAATCCGGTTTCATGTAGTAATTCATTCATTTACTTATTCTTCTGCGGGGGGTTTGCATGTAATTCGTGAGGTCTGAAATGTAAAGTACCCCGGCATATGCTCCGAGTCGTGCATGCACTACGACCCAGATGCTCTATGTCCCACATGTCGGCGAATGGGAGCACGTGGAAATAGCCTAGGAGTACATATAGGAGGATAAATGCGTGAAAAAATATGTACTGTGAAGCGTAGCTGCGGTTCAAAAAGGAGACCTAAAGTGATGACAACTATAGGTCGCACGCACCCAACTAGTGGTAGTAGACATACGACTAATTTTTCCCTCAAAAAAAGAGGCACGGGTGCTTAGTACTCCTATTCTATAAACACGAGTCCCATCTGACAACAACGTCCGTGCTACAGCTAGATCTCCTCCCTCGTTTCTCTCTTCTAATTCTAAACTCAGCCGATGCCCGGTGGGCGGGGTGGGTTTGCTCAACTGCGGCCCCACCTCACAGGGAAAACGTTACGACAGGAATAAAAATGCCATATACTCCCTCCGTTCCTAAATATAAGCATTTTTAGATACTATTTCAAATGGAATACAGCATACAGATGTATGTAGACATAGTTTAGAGTGTAGATTCACTCATTTTGCTCCGTATGTAGTAGTCAGTTGCTGGAATCTTTAGAAAGACTTATATTTGGGAACGGAGGGAGTACTATACTAATAAAACATTAAGGCCATGAGGCGATGCACTGCTGGTTACAGGAGGCAAGAAGAAGAGATGCATCCATCGACGACGTCCACCTCCTCGACTCAGGGCGCCGGCCCACCGAACGGCGCCTAAGTAGCAGCGGCTTTCGTGGCCAAGTCGACGTGCTTCTGAACAATGGCGTCCAAAGATTCCAACCGCTAGAAGAAGGCCAACGTCTTTCTTTCCTCGCTTGCCTTGTAGTGGTCTATGTAGACGATTTCCTCGTAGACGTGGATGTGCGGGTTGACGGTTTGTTGCATGGCGAGGCGCTGCACGGCGAGCACGGCCTCGAGGTGCACATTCTTTGTCGCGACCTCCAGCACCTGCAGGGCCACCAGGGATTGAAAGAGTTCGTCTCCATGGAGGCCGATGAGGGTGGCAGGCAATGAGGAGCCTGGGTGCGCGGGCTGGAGCAGTACAGCAAGGTCGTCCGTGTGCTTCTTGACGGCGGTGAACTTGCGGATGGAGTTGACCATCATGTCGTCCATGTGAGAGGCGAAGCCGGCGTCAGCGAGGGCTACAATGCCGGCGGTCGCCAGCACTGCCTGGAAACGCTGTGCGGTGCGGGGCTGCAGGCCGGCGCCTTGGATGATTTGGCACAGCTGATTGCCGCTCGCGTCCATCGCCTCCATAGGTGCCTGTGGCTTCTGGTCACTTGGTCTTGGATTGGAGTGAGTAGTGTTGCGCAGAGACTTGGGAGTAGATGGATTGGAGTGGTGGGGCGCCTTTATTATATGAGAGGCCAAACTCTGTTGCATTCACATCGTGCTGGCTCTATTCTGCTTCTTGATGACCCACAAGTATAGGGGATCTATCGTAGTCCTTTCGATAAGTAAGAGTGTCGAACCCAACGAGGAGCAGAAGGAAGTGATAAGCGGTTTTCAGCAAGGTATTCTCTGCAAGTACTGAAATAAGTGTAACAGATAGTTTTGTGATAAGATAAATTGTAATGAGCAACAAGTAACAAAAGTAAATAAAGTGCAGCAAGGTGGACCAATCCTTTTTGTAGCAAAGGACAAGCCTGGAAAAACTCTTATAATAGGAAAAGTGCTCCCGAGGACACATGGGAATATCGTCAAGCTAGTTTTCATCACGCTCATATGATTCGCGTTCGGTACTTTGATAATTTGATATGTGGGTGGACCAGTGCTTGGGTGCTGTTCTTACTTGAACAAGCATCCCACTTATGATTAACCTCTATTACAAGCATCCGCAACTACAACAAAAGTATTAAGGTAAACCTAACCATAGCATGAAACATATGGATCCAAATCAGCCCCTTACGAAGCAACGCATAAACTAGGGTTTAAGCTTATGTCACTCTAGCAACCCATCATATACTTATTACTTCCCAATGCCTTCCTCTAGGCCCAAATAATGGTGAAGTGTTATGAAGTCGACGTTCACGTAACACCACTAGAGGCTAGACAACATACATCTTATCAAAATATCGAACGAATACCAAATTCACATGACTACTACTAGCAAGACTTCTCCCTTGTCCTCAGGAACAAACATAATTACTCACAAAGCATATTCATGTTCATAATCAGAGGGGTAATAATATGCATAAAGGATCTGAACATATGATCATCCACCAAATAAACCAACTAGCTTCAACTACAAGGAGTAATCAACACTACTAGCAACCTACTAGCACCAATCCCGGACTTGGAGACAAGAATTGGATACAAGAGATGAACTAGGGTTTGGAGATGAGATGGTGCTGGTGAAGATGTTGATGGAGGTTGCCCTCTCCCGATGAGAGGAGCATTGGTGATGATGATGGTGATGATTTCCCCCTCCCGGAGGGAAGTGTCCCCGGCAGAACAGCTCTGCCGGAGCCCTAGATTGGTTCCGCCAAGGTTCCGCCTCGTGGCGGCAGAGTCTCGTCCCGAAAGGTTGCCTTCTATTTTTTTCTCATCGAAAGACTTCATATAGGAGAAGATGGGCGTCGGAGAGCCACCAGGGGGCCCACGAGGTAGGGGGCGCACCCCAGGGGGGCGCCCCCACCCTCGTGAGCAGGGTGTGGGCCCCCTGGCCTTCATCTTTGGCGATGATTTTTCTTTATTTATTGTAAGATATTCCGTGGAGTTTCAGGACTTTTGGAGTTGCGCAGAATAGGCCTTCAATATTTGCTCCTTTTCCAGCCTAGAATTCCAGCTGCCGGCATTCTCCCTCTTCATGTAAACCTTGTAAAATAAGATAGAATAGCCATAAGTATTGTGACATAACGTGAAATAACAGCCCATAATGCAATAAATATTGATATAAAATCATGATGCAAAATGGACGTATCAACTCCCCCAAGCTTAGACCTCGCTTGTCCTCAAGCGAAAAGCCGATAACAATAAATATGTCCTCATGTTTAGAGGTAGAGGCGTCGATAAAAATAAAATACGGGCATGAAGGCATCATGATTATTTCCATAACAACAACATATATAGATTTTGTCATATGATTACTTATGTTCAAGTGATGATCTTTTCACAAAGCAAAAGTATGAATCAGAAACCTTATTGAGCACCAACAAATTATAACCTCGGTCATTGAAGCAATTTCAATTTATCATAACATCGGAAAGAGTCTATGTCAGAGCTTAAAAGCAAGTCCACATACTCAAGTATCACTTAGTCCTTCATAATTGCTAACACTCACGCAATACTTGTGGTTACAGAGTTTTAGTCGGACACAGAGAAAGATAGGGGCTTATAGTTTTGCCCACATCCAATTAGATATATATATCATGTTCTTTCCAACATGCTGAGCTTGCCAAAGGATAAAATGAAAAAGGAAAGGTGAAGATCATCGTGACTCTTGCATAAGGTAGATGATAATAATAAAAGATAGGCCCTTCGCAGAGGGAAGCAGAGGTTGTCATGCACGTTTAGGGTTAATGCATAAAATCTTAATGCAAAAGAACGTCACTTTATATTCCCCCTTGTATGTGGACCTTTATTATGCAGCCCGTCGCTTTTATTACGTCCACAACAAGTTTGTACAAAGTTTATTTTCTCCGCACTAATAAGTCATGCATATTTAGAGAGCAATTTTTATTGCTTGCACCGATGACAACTTACTTGAAGGATCTTACTCAATCCATAGGTAGATATGGTGGACTCTCATGGCAAACTGGTTTAAGGGTATTTGGAAGCACAAGTAGTATTTCTACTTGGTGCTGAGAATTTGGCTAGCATGAGGGGGAAAGGCAAGCTCAACACGTTAGAGGATCCATGACAACATACTTTATCTCAGATATAAGAAAACATAACTCATTATGTTGTCTTCCTTGTCCAACCTCAACTCTTTAGCATGTCATATTTTAACGAATGCTCCCAATCATAAAAGATGTCAATGATAATATATCTATATGTGAAACCTCTCTTTCCTTATTACTTCCTATTAATTGCAACGATGACCAAAGCTATATTTGCCAACTCCCAACAACTTTTAATCATCATACTCTTTCTATGTGAAGTCATTACTTTCAATAGGATCAATATGAACTCTTTAATTCTTTTTATTCTTTTTCTTCTACTCACCCAAGATCATGGCAAAATAATCAAGCCCTTGACTCAACACTAATCTTTATTATATAGCTCACGAACTCGATTACAAAGAAGGATCATAAAGCAAAACTCAAAACTAGATCATGCCATGACTTTATTCTACTAAATCAAGATACTACTAAAAGGATCGAACTAAGAAAACGGTAAAGATAGGAGTTGTGATGGTGATACGATACCAGGGCACCTCCCCCAAGCTTGGCAGTTGCCAAGGGGAGTGCCCATACCCATGTGGTTATTTCTCCTTCTTTGTTGTTGGTCTAATATTCTCGGCAATGATTCCCCTCAAAATACGGTTCTCCTCCTCGAGCTTATTGACTTGCTGCTTGAGGTCCATTATTTCCTTGCGAAGCTTTCCTGTAATGGCTAAAGCTCCTTGCACCCAAGGGTGTTGCATAGCTGCGGGAGAACAAGAGACACTCCTCCTCATATTTTCATAGGAAAGAAATCTAACATTGGAAGGGATAACCGAGTTTGGAATAGCTGAGCTCTATAGTTCCCCCATCGTAAACCCAGCTCGGAGGCGAGAGGTGACTTATTGATCTTCCATGGCATCTACCCTCATCAGGTCAGCCTCCATCTCTTCCTCCGTTGCTGGCCCAAAGTGGTCAGCATCGCTGTTTGCCCTTGATTCCGGTGCCGGGTTAGACACCCGGCTCTCCCCGACTGACTCTTGAGAGGACATCTTGCTATAATCTGCAGCAGCACAGCTCGAAACAAAAATAGAGGATATTTGCGTGATACGGGAGTCAAAACATTTGGGAGTATATATAATGAATTTTTAACGACCAAAATACATATCGTGCAAGAAAACGGAGTCCGGAGGGCACACGAGGTGCTCATGAGGTAGGGGGGCGCGCCCAGGGGGGTAGGGCGCGCCCTCCACCCTCGTGGAGGCCTCGTGTCCTCCCCGGACTGCTACTTATTTTTCTATTTTTCTAAATATTCCAAAACGATGAAATATTGCCTTAAAAATTGTTTTGGAGTCGGTTTACTTACCGTACCACATACCTATTCCTTTTCAGAGTCTGGAACGGTCTGGAAGGTGTCCCTTATGCATTCCTCCGGGGTTACGGTTTCAATAATATTGGTTTCAACATTTATAGGATTACCTGAGATTTAGTGTTTGATCCTTTGACCGTTTACCACCTCGGATTTGTGCCTTCGAAGTTGTTGATTTTTATGGCACCGGAACGATAGACCTCCTCGATAACGTAGGGACCTTCCCATTTAGAGAGAAGTTTTCCTGCAAAAAATCTTAAACGAGAGTTGTATAGCAATACATGATCACCTACATTAAACTCACGCTTTTGTATCCTTTTGTCATGCCATCTTTTAACTTTTTCTTTAAACAACTTGGCATTTTCATAAGCTTGGGTTCTCCATTCATCAAGTGAGCTAATATCAAATAACCTCTTCTCACCGGCAAGTTTGAAATCATAGTTGAGCTCTTTAATAGCCCAACATGCCTTATGTTCTAGTTCGAGAGGTAAGTGACATGTTTTTCCATAAACCATTTTATAAGGAGACATACCCATAGGATTCTTATATGCAGTTCTATAGGCCCACAATGCGTCATCCAGTTTCTTGGACCAATTCTTTCTAGACCTATTAACAGTCTTTTGCAAAATTAATTTGAGCTCCCTATTGCTCAATTCTACTTGACCACTAGACTGCGGGTGATATGGAGATGCAATTCTATGATTAACGTCATATTTAGCAAGCATTTTACGGAAAGCACCATGAATAAAGTGTGAACCACCATCAGTCATTAAATATCTAGGGACACCAAACCTCGGAAAAATAACTTCCTTAAGCATTTTAATAGAAGTGTTATGATCAGCACTACTAGTTGGAATAGTTTCTACCCACTTAGTAACGTAATCAATAGCGACTAAAATATGTGTATATCCATTAGAGGCAGGAAAAGGTCCCATGTAATCAAAGCCCCAAACATCAAACGATTCAATAACAAGTGAATAATGCATAGGCATTTCTTGACGTCTACTAATATTACCAATTCTTTGACATTCATCGCAAGACAAAACAAACTTATGGGCATCCTTGAAGAGAGTAGGCCAATAAAAACCAGATTGCAATACCTTATGTGCAGTTCTATCTCTAGCATGGTGTCCTCCGCAAGCTTCGGAGTGACACTTGCGTAGATCTGTTCCTGTTCATGCTCAGGTACACAATGTCTAATAACACCATCTACTCCTTCTTTATAAAGATGTGGGTCATCCCAAAAGTAATGTTGCAGATCAGAGAAAAACCTTTTCTTTTGTTGGTATGTGAAGCTAGGTGGTATAAATTTAGCAACAATATAATTAGCATAATCAGCATACCATGAAGTGCTAGAAGTACTTATGACATTCAATTGCTCATCAGGAAAGCTATCATCAATAGGTAGTGGGTCATCAAGAACATTCTCTAACCTAGATAAGTTGTCTGCAATGGGGTTCTCAGCTCCTTTTCTATCAACAATATGAAAATCAAATTCTTGCAGCAACAGAACCCATCTAGATGAGTCTAGGTTTTGCTTCTTTCTTTTCCATAAGATATTTAATAGCAGCATGATCAGTGTGAATGGTTACTTTAGAATCAACAATATAGGGTCTGAATTTATCACAAGCAAATACAACTGCTAAAAGTTCCTTTTCGGTAGTAGCACAATTTCTTTGAGCATTGTCTAGAGTCTTACTAGCATAATGGATAACATTTAATTTCTTATCAACTCTTTTCCCTAGAACAACACCTACATCATAATCACTAGCATCACACATAATTTCAAATGGTAAATTCCAATCAGGTGGCTGAAAAATAGGTGCAGAGACTAATGCTCTCTTAAGTATTTCAAATGCTTCTACACAATCATCATCAAAGACAAATGGTACATCTTTTTGTAGTAAATTATTTAAAGGCCGAGAAATTTTTGAGAAGTCCTTAATGAACCTCCTATAAAATCCGGCGTGACCAAGGAAACTTCTTATACCTTTGATGTTCTTGGGACATGGCATCTTTTCGATAGCATCAACCTTGGCTTTATCGACTTCAATACCTCTTTCAGAAACTTTGTGCCCCAAGACAATACCTTCATTAACCATAAAGTGGCACTTTTCCCAATTCAAGACAAGATTAGTTTCTTCACATCTCTGCAAAACTCGAGCAAGATTGCTCGAGCAATCATCAAAAGAGGAACCATAGATGGAAAAGTCGTCCATGAAAACCTCACAAATTTTCTCGCAGAAGTCAGAGAATTTAGCCATCATGCATCTTTGAAAGGTAGCAGGTGCATTACATAAACCGAAAGGCATACGTCTATAAGCAAAAGTACCAAAAGGGCATGTAAAAGTAGTCTTTGATTGATCTTTAGCCGACACAGGTATTTGAGAGAAACCAGAATAACCATCTAGAAAGCAATAATGTGTATGTTTGCATGATCTTTCTAGCATTTGATCAATAAAAGATAAGGGGTAATGATTTTTCTTAGTAGCTTTATTTAATTTGCGGAAATCAATTACCATCCTATAACCTGTGATAATTCTTTGCGGAATCAATTCATCTTTATCATTAGGGACAACAGTAATACCTCCCTTCTTAGGGACACAATGGACAGGACTTACCCACTGACTATCAGCAACGGGATAAATTATACCTGCCTCCAGAAGCTTGAGTATTTCCTTTCTTACCACTTCTTTCATTTTAGGATTCAAATGTCGTTGAGGATCACAAACTGGTTTGGCATCCGCTTCCAAATTTATTTTATGTTGACATAGAGTGGGACTGATGCCCTTAAGATCATCCAGAGTATGTCCAATAGCGGCACGGTGCTTCTTCAGAGTTTTCAATAATCTTTCTTCTTCATGCTCTGAAAGGTTAGCGCTAATAATGACAGGATATGTTTTCTTTTCATCAAGATAAGCATATTTAAGATTATCAGGCAACGGCTTAAGCTCAAACACGGGATCACCCTTGGGTGGAGGAGGATCCCCTAGGATTTCAACAGGCAAATTGTGTTGCGGAATAGGTTCCTGTTTAAAGAATACTTCATCTATTTCCCTTCTTTCATTCATGAACATATCATTTTCATGGTCTAGCAAATAGTGTTCTAAAGGATCACTAGGAGGTACGGCAATAGAAGAAAGACCAATAATGTCATCCTTACTAGCAATTCTTCCTCATGATGTTGTTTACTAAATTTAGAGAAATTAAAATCATGAACCATATCATCCAAGCCAATAGTAACAACATTCTTTTCGCAGTCTACCTTAGCATTAACTATATTCAAGAAGGGTCTACCAAATATAATGGGACAAAAGCTATCTTGTGGATAACCAAGAACAAGAAAATCAGCGGGATATTTGTTTTTTCCACACAAGACTTCAACATCTCTAACAATTCCCATTGCAGATATAGTATCTCTATTGGCAAGTTTAATTGTAACATCAATATCTTCTAACTCAACAGGTGCAATATCATGCATAATTTCTTTGTATAAGTCAATGGGTATAACACTAGCACTAGCACCCATATCACATAAGCCATGATAACAATGATCTCCTATTTTAGCAGAAATAACAGGCACGCCTACCACAGGTCTATGTTTATCTCTAGCACAAGGTTTAGCAATTCTAGCAGTTTCACTACAGAATTGAACAACATGCCCATCAATATTATCAGACAAGAGATCTTTAACAATAGCAATATTGGGTTCTACTTTGACTTGCTCAGGAGGTGTATAAGTTCTAATATTGCTTTTACGAACAACAGTTGAAGCTTTAGCATGATCCTTCATTCTAACAGGGAAAGGTGGTTTCTCAACATAAGAAGTGGGAACAATAGGATCATTATAAGTGACAGTCTTTTCTTCAACTTTAATAGGTGGAGCTACTTTTACTTCTATGGGAGGATGATATTTAAACCACTTCTCCTTGGGGAGATCAATATAAGTAGCAAAAGATTCATAGAAAGAAGCTACTATCTCAGAGTCAAATCCATATTTAGTGCTAAACTTACGGAAAATATTGGTATCCATAAAAGATTTAACACAATCAAACTTAGGTGTCATACCTGACTCCTTACCTTCGTCGAGGTCCCAATCTTTAGAGTTGCGTTTAATTCTATTTAATAAATTCCATCTGAATTCAATAGTCTTCATCATAAAAGAGGCAGCACAAGAAGTATCGAGCATGGTGTGATTGTTATCAGAAAGTCGAGCATAAAAACTTTGCATAATTACTTCTCTTGAGAGCTCATGATTGGGGCATGAATATAACATTGATTTAAGCCTCCCCGAAGCTTGAGCGATGCTTTCTCCTTCGCGAGGCCAAAAATTATATATATAATTGCGATCACGATGAACAAGATGCATAGGGTAATACTTTTGATGAAATTCCAATTTCAATCTTTTATAGTTCCATGATCTCATATAGTCACATAGCCTGTACCATGTCACTGCGTCTCCCTTCAAATATAAAGGGAAGGCCTTCTTCTTAACAACATCATCGGGTATACCTGCAAGCTTAAATAGTCCACAAACTTCATCCACATAGCATAGATGTTCATCAGGATGCTTTGTTCCATCTCCTGTAAAAATGTTAGCTAGCAGTTGTTTCATCATACCCGAAGGAATCTCAAAAGGAATTTCATTTTCAATAGGTTCAGTAGGTTGAGGAGCAACTATTTGCTCTACTGGACAGGGTGAAGATACCCCGAACAAGCCCATCAGACAATTACTTTCCATAGTAACAAGTGACAGAAAATTTCAGCACACTATATAAATTTTTCCTTACCAAATTCCACCTACCAAAGGCGCTTCACTCCCCGGCAACGGCGCCAGAAAAGAGTCTTGATGACCCACAAGTATAGGGGATCTATCGTAGTCCTTTCGATAAGTAAGAGTGTCGAACCCAACGAGGAGCAAAAGGAAATGATAAGCAGTTTTCAGCAAGGTATTCTCTGCAAGTACTGAAATAAGTGTAACAGATAGTTTTGTGATAAGATAAATTGTAACGAGCAACAAGTAACAAAAGTAAATAAAGTGCAGCAAGGTGGCCCAATCCTTTTTGTAGCAAAGGACAAGCCTGGACAAACTCTTATAATAGGAAAAGCGCTCCCGGGGACACATGGGAATATCGTCAAGCTAGTTTTCATCACGCTCATATGATTCGCGTTTGGTACTTTGATAATTTGATATGTGGGTGGACCGGTGCTTGGGTGTTCTTCTTACTTGAACAAGCATCCCACTTATGATTAACCTCTATTGCAAGCATCCGCAACTACAACAAAAGTATTATGGTAAACCTAACCATAGTATGAAACATATGGATCCAACTCAGCCCCTTACGAAGCAACGCATAAACTAGGGTTTAAGCTTCTGTCACTCTAGCAACCCATCATCTACTTATTACTTCCCAATGACTTCCTCTAGGCCCAAATAATGATGAAGTGTTATGTAGTCGACGTTCACATAACACCACTAGAGGCTAGACAACATACATCTTATCAAAATATTGAACGAATACCAAATTCACATGACTACTAATAGCAAGACTTCTCCCTTGTCCTCAGGAACAAACGTAATTACTCACAAAGCATATTCATGTTCATAATCAAAGGGGTAATAATATGCATAAAGGATCTGAACATATGATCTTCCACCAAATAAACCAACTAGCATCAACTACAAGGAGTAATCAACACTACTAGCACCCTATTAGCACCAATCCCGGACTTGGAGACAAGAATTGGATACAAGAGATGAACTAGGGTTTGGAGATGAGATGGTGCTGGTGAAGATGTTGATGGAGGTTGCCCTCTCCCGATGATAGGAGCGTTGGTGATGACGATGGTGATGATTTCCCCCTCCCGAAGGGAAGTGTCCCCGGCAGAATAGCTCTGCCGGAGCCCTAGATTGGTTCCGCCTCGTGGCGGCGGAGTCTCGTCCCGAAAGGTTGCCTTCTATTTTTTCTCATTGAAAGACTTCATATAGGAGAAGATGGGCGTCGGAGAGCCACCAGGGGGCCCACGAGGTAGGGGGCGCGCCCTAGGGGGGGCGCCCCCCACCCTCGTGAGCAGGGTGTTGGCCCCCTGGCCTTCATCTTTGGCGACGATTTTTTTTATTTATTTTAAGATATTCCATGGAGTTTCAGGACTTTTGGAGTTGCACAGAATAGGCCTTCAATATTTGCTCCTTTTCCAGCCCAGAATTCCAGGTGCCGGCATTCTCCCTCTTCATGTAAACCTTGTAAAATAAGAGAGAATAGCCATAAGTATTGTGACATAACGTGAAATAACAGCTCATAATGCAATAAATATTGATATAAAAGCATGATGCAAAATGGACGTATCACTTCTCCAATTAATTTCCTCTGCATGTAATTGAGGATGCATCATTGACCGTTCAACGTCTCGGGAACAACTACCCTCTCCCTCCTTGGCATTCAATCACCTATAGACCCGTCGACGATGAGGTGCCTATGGTGACTTCGTAAATTTCAAGATTATAGTATCGTGCATGTGTGCATTCATAGGGGTGAGTGTATGCACGTGTATATGAGCGCTTGCGTCTGTACTGTGTCAAAAAAATGTAAATGCGTGTCAAAAAGATACTAGTCAGTATACTCAATATTGTGCACCTTGGAGAGGAAAACGATACGTATTTATTTACGGTGCATATTCACTCATTTTGCTCCATATGTACTCCATCTCGGTGTAGTCTAGTCACTTGTTGAAATCTCTAGAAGGACAAATACTCCTTTCTGGTTTACAGGGCTATACTAGCAAGTAGTTGTACCGAAAATGCCGAACGGTGGACGAGCACTATGAGGACTTTATCCAGTCCGTCTGTTTTACACATTGGCCAGCTTCATCATGGTATTTGCGGGACTGTCCCCCCCGTAGACCATCCCCGCCCACGTATTCTGGTTGTCAGTGAGGGTGCTGTAGCGACAGAATCTAGCTTTCCGTTGATGTACCAGGTACACTCGAGCATGCGCATGCAGCAAAAAGAGAGTCGCCCATGTGGACTTGAATTTCGCCCTTGCACGTGACCCCCCGTCACTGTCATGCTTAAGTTTTGTATAGATAATCCTTCATTAACAGCATATTAGCGTGAGATGGACCAAATCCCTTCATTAACAGCATATTAGCGCGAGATGGACCAAATTTAACCAAAGAGCACCGGCTGTGAATTGTCAACGACTCTATGTTGTAGTAAATCAAAGGAGTTCGCCGTTGGAAAATGACAATACCCCACGAACTATCGTTATTAATCACAATTATGGCACCGATTTGGACATGGTTTCCCACCATGTTTCTGTGCCTCGGTAATTAAACACGTAATTTGTTTTTAGCAGCTAGACCGTGTAGTTTGTTGGTTAGGTCCGTGGATGCCCAGGTTCGCGATGGGCCGGATGGAACATCTGCCATCTCACTGTTGTCGTCACGTCTTGACGTGCAAAAAGTTGCGTGAGGGCCCACCACACATCAATTCTATCCGGGGGGACTAGCCATCTCACGCAATTAGTGCCTGTATGTTATATCAAACTAGATGACTCGTTACGCCAATGGCGCAAAGGCCGAAAGGGAGCCAAGTATTGTGAGAATATTTAGACACTTAAGTTGAAAAACAAATGTGGCCAACACTGCAGCAACCTCTACTTGAAAGCCGCCTTTTCTCACCGGATCTAACATAGATACATAATTCTTCAAGAGCAAATTTCAAAGAAAATATAAAACATGGAAGGCTTTAAGTTGTACTATTGAGACCATACCACCATATCTTCATTTAGTTTCTTTGGAAATCTAAAGGTCTAAGAGGATCATACATGTGAGAAGCTGTGAATCCACAACAAAAACCTAAACTAACTTCCAAACAGCTCAGATCTCTCGTTGTAGTGCGGGGATATGTCCTTAATCCTGCATCCACAACCCATAATTTTCCAACACCTAAATCCACGAAATCCAACCGAAGGAAATCATGGCAGAAAAATGTGTCGTGGCTTACATCTCCGAGAACTTCTTGGCATACTTCTGCATGTTGGACACAGCAATCCTCGCTGCGAGCTGCTGAAGAACCACACATGCACCTTCCTTCACCTTGCCCTTGGGGAGGAGGGGGGCAACACTTGCAGCGCCACGACAAGGCTTTGCAAACGCCGCCGGCGAGAGCGCGCAGCAGAGGGCGTTGAGAGTGGCAGCAGCCTTCGCCTCGGCGCGGGCATGGTGGCCATGCGACTCGAGGCAGCACACGAAGCGGTCGCGCTGGAGCACCACGCTATGCACAGATGTGTAGGCAAGTAACAAAGATTGGTCAAAGGGAAACAAATTATCCAAAAGAAGAAAGGTTTTATATATTTTCAACATACCCAGCCATAAAATCAGATGCTTCTTGATTAACAAAATGAACACACAATTAAGCGGGGCATAGAAGGTGTACAATTATGTACTGAAAAAAATCAGAGGGGTTAGATTATGTTCAAATGAGATAAATCATCAAGGTTCCAATGATAGAAAACTTTGGGCCCGATGCACTGATTAATGTTACAGCACACAGGCAAGCTAGACATCTACGTCTGGAGCGAATACTTTCTTCTTCCTATATATATGAGAAAAAACACGCGCATCAGACTTGAAAGCAAAACGAGCCTGGAAAAATTGATGTAGTGCAGAGGAGTAACAAATAAAGGAACACAAAAATTCCAGAAATTGTTCAGGGTCCTTTTTGTTCTGCAGACATTTTATTTTGTAGAATGGCACTGTTCACCATTTGGGGATCACTTATGTCTTGTGCGGACTTACGGTTGACATTTGCCATAAACATTTCTCAAGGATTCTTCACTTGTGTAATATGAAATCCTCGTTTCTGAGATAAACCGTGGATAACAGAATATACATAGAACCTGATTGGAGCAGAATATTTATTCTGAGGATGTTGCAAGACCGTAAGGTTCTGACTGTCCACTACCATGCCAAATACAGTATGAATGATAGTGTCTCCAGTATTTTGCCTAAATGAATTGTATGGTTTGAAACAGAGACAACTGAAAGAACAGTGCTAACCATGGCATCGCTGGGAGACTCGCGTTCATCCTCCAAATTGTCTGGTTTGGAGCAGCAACTGATCCGGGTTCGCACTGAAACACACATACACAAGAAAACATCTTCAACACCTAGTTCAGTAGAGATTTCTCTCCGTCTCTCCAAGAAAATAACATTCCCCTCAAGCAACCAATGAACAAGAACGATTCTACGTATCTGAAGAACGAAACCGGGATGGTGATAACATCAGAGGCTCCCAATTTGCAGCCCCGATATGAGCACCCCCCTCTCCTATACAGGTATAAAAGAACTCACCTCTGGCCGGCGGCCGGCGGCCGGTGGGCGGAGCTAAATGACCTACAAGATCTCTACTACCCGAAGTTTCTTAAATTATCACCAAATTAATACCTTTAACTAATTAAGGATGGAAAAGATTAAGCAAACATTAAGCTACAGAATCGTCTCCTGGATTGTTATGAGCATAAGAACCTGCTTTTTTTGCGATTTCAAATCTGATTTTTTTGTGGCAATACAATTCTAAGGCTGTAAATAAAAATTATTATACTATTGTCTGGTCAATTTAAGATCTATGCTGAATAGGTTGAAGTTCTGTCGGTACTACAAATCTCCACTTCTGGGGAAAGCAACAAACTTGGAATCACCAATGAAGATTCAAACAGGAAGACAACTGCATATTTAACTTTCATAAAAGCACTTCCTTATTTTGACCATTTATATATATCAAGTATATACACCATCGACTCAATTTCAGTCTTCTTTAATCTCCGGCGGCCGGTGGGCGGAGCTAAATGACCTACATGATCTCTACTACCCGAAGATTCTTAAATTATCACCAAATTAATACCTTTAACTAATTAAGGATGGAAAAGATTAAGCAAACATTAAGCTACAGAATCATCTCCTGGATTGTTATGAGCATAAGAACCTGCTTTTTTTGCGATTTCAAATCTGATTTTTTTGTGGCAATACAATTCTAAGGCCGTAAATAAAAATTATTATACTATTGTCTGGTCAATTTAAGATCTATGCTGAATATGTTGAAGTTCTGTCGGTACTACAAATCTCCACTTTTGGGGAAAGCAACAAACTTGGAATCACCAATGAAGATTCAAACAGGAAGACAACTGCATATTTAACTTTCATAAAAGCACTTCCTTATTTTAACCATTTATATATATCAAGTATATACACCATCGACTCAATTTCAGTCTTCTTTAATCTCTAACTGAACCAAATAACAAAAGCTTAAGCTTAAGCATCCACACACACAGAAAATGCAAAACAAATCTCACATAAAACTGTCCCAAGTCAGATACAGGGGAAACCAAGGTGAGATGATCATGTTTCTTATAAGAAACAATAACCATAGGTAAATACATACATTATTGCCCTGTCAGAAGGTACTTAGTTGTACTTCAAGTGGTACTGGGACATGAAACTAAGCCATTGAAATTTTTGAAACAGAATAGATGATAACACCAGTGTAGGCCATGAACAAAAATACAAAGAATATAATCAAGCATAACCCACCTCGACCGAAGCAACGGTTGATCAACAGCAGGAACCTGAACCTCATGATGCTACACCATATATCTATGGTTACCCTTTTTATTTCTCCCGCCTAACCTGAAGTAATTATCTGGACAAAATAGGGAGGCACACTTCAACTAATCAGTTCTTAGTAACTGTAGAATGCCCTGTATTAAAGGAAGTAAAATCAAGCATGTATATGCTCTAACTTTCATAACTGCATGTAAACTCAGCGATTAACTTTATATACCAAAGTGTACAATTCTCAAGTTTAGCTACAGAGACAAAAAGAGAGACAGAGGGCGTGCACCTGAAACCTGACGGAGTTTGCTTCGGCCTCCAATCCAGAACATAATCATCAACCATGCGCGCCTTCCCCATGTACTTCACAAGCATCTATAAAGATGGAATTGACATAAGCCATAAATCACAAGTTCTTGGCACCAACGGCAATAGGGTGTCATTTTAAACAATGTTCAGAATGATGGCTCTGATGAATCTTTTAATGCCTACAGCAGACAAATCTAAACTGAATTTTGTTTGTTTTTTCTGTAACTAAGAAGTTGGAAATTGACAATCATGTATATAGATCAAGGAAAAGTAGAGTAGAAAATGGACCACAATTATGCTAGCAGCAAAGTACTCTGGAAATGAAAAAAAAGAGAAACGCAAGTTAGATTATTCTCTGGAAATGAAAAAAAAGAGAAACGCAAGTTAGATTATTCCAGTCAAGTGATGCAAGTATATCTTTCAAGCATCGAAAAAATAGATACGAATCAAAAGAAGCTATCGCATCATCCTGGTCATTAACATTAGAACCATAATTCTGGATTTCTGAAGTTGCAAAATACTTCTGGAAGCTGTTGTATTGTTAATTCACATTTATCCTACAACATCCATACATCATACAAAAAAT
Organism: Triticum dicoccoides; assembly: GCF_002162155.2. NCBI lineage: Eukaryota > Viridiplantae > Streptophyta > Magnoliopsida > Poales > Poaceae > Triticum > Triticum dicoccoides. The sequence continues at coordinate 232,355,927 of NC_041393.1, forward strand.
GGAGAAAGAAAAACCAATAAAAACCTGCTCGGAGGTAGTCATCATCAACAATTCTTGCTTCAGTAATGACAACCAACCAGCACATATATCCATCCATGATACATAAAGGGGGGAAGTAAATTACCTTGTATGAGAACAAATGAATTGTCAGGTTGCTGCAGCTGCCAAAAATGCTCCAGCTTAATACATGGATTCTGTCAATGCAACTCACATAGTCACCTGGGTACACATTAATAGACAAAAATAATGCATCAATTAAAAGGAGCCAAAACAAGCAGAGCAGATCACAAACAAAAAACAAATGAGAAATGTCACTGGAATATAAGTAAAATAAAGTAGTTGGCATTCATGTAAACAAATCTAAACAAGGATAAAATAAATCATAACATCAAATTGCAGGAACAAATGTGACTTTGCTTGAGACAGAGGTGAATTCACCTTATTCTTCTTCACCAAACTCTTCCTTGGGATTCTTCCTCTTCTCTTCTTTTACAGATCTGCACACATTGTTCTTACGAAAACAGAAGAAATCAAAATCAGATTACTGGAGAACTGGGGGGGAGGGGTCAAAGGGGAGAGGAAGATGGAGAGGATTTATATGTGCAGCCTAGATTCTCCAGACTCGCAGTCCTTCTCCCACCTCTGTCCTCCTCACCTCCCCAAGATCCGTCACACCCACCATAAAAACTACACACTGGAAGGAATCAGGAGGAAGAAGTTAAACAGGGTGGAGTTCCAAGGAGGCATTGAGCCGCTGCCTTTCATCATTTTTGTGGAGAAAAGTTGAGATAGTGCACGGGAGGGGAGGAGGCAACAACCCAGCTCGTGGAAGCCAGCGCGGAAGAGCCTGCGGGGGAGGGCGGTGGATTGAGGCGGCGCACAGGAGATAGCATCACCGGGATCCGGGGTCGAAGGAGCGACGGGCCATGGCAACACGGAAGGGGGAGATAGGGTGGGGGAGAGAGAGATAAATTAAGGGAAGGAGGAGGGGAGCAGGGGGTACCTACGCATGGGGAGGGGGAGGCTGACCGATGGCTCGAGCTCCACCTGCCATGGCGACAAGGAGAAGAGGGCTAGGAGGTCCCCGATGGCCGGCGCCTCTCTCCTCGCCGCTCCTTCCTCCAGCGCCGGCCTCCAGCTCCGGCCGACTGGCCCTGCTCCCCCTCGACTGCGACATCGGCGCCCGCCACCCTCTACCGCCCGCCCGCGCTCTCTCTCCCAGCCCGCGTTTTCCAGGCGAAGTCCATGGGGTGGCCGACGGATCCGGTGACCCATCGGAAGGAGGAGGAGGTGGTTGGAGGGAGCGGCGGTGGGTGAGGACGAGGGAGGGAGTAGCGAGGGGCGCGGGGCTGTGGATTGGGGCTAGGGTTAGGGAGCGGCGGCGGGTGAGGACGAGGGAGGGAGGGAGGGAGGAGCGAGGGGTGCGGGGCTGTGGATTGGGGCGCCGCTCTCTACCTCACGTGCTACGGTGTTTTTTTCCTTCGCGTGGTGCGTTGCACCCCCACGCGCGGCGCGATACGATGGGCTTTTTTCCCTCGCATGGTACCGTGCGCTCGATGCCTTCGTTGTGACTACCTACCCCTTCATCCTTTATAAGTTAGATGTCACAACATCTCCGAAACATCTGTACTATTCTACACTGCGCCCGTTAACCCACATAAGTGTTTTTATTGTGCTCTCATCATCAACTTGGACAGTATAATTGAATTCTTGATCGTTTGCCTTCATCTCTGCAAGTATGTCCATTGTCTTCCGGGCATCTGAATCAGACTGTTCTTTGTTCAGCTTGCAGCACAGCGTCTTCAATGACCTTTTTTGTAAATGGCACATTGTCAACTGATCCAAAAAAACTACCAACTATGCTAAAAACTTTTCCAAGGCTAACATTGTTTTCTCTCAGCTGCCTAACAAGATCTTTAGTGTAGCGATCAATGAGCCTGTGTGAAGGCCAGTGCATTTTCTCGCCGCAAGTACTTGAGAGAGAGTGGTTGTGAAGAAGCATGTGTTCTGAAATATACCATCCATTGTCATCCGACCTCAGTAGCCTAATCCTGGCAGCACAGCCGCACCTAGTTGATCTTGTATTCTCCCTCTCCGGTTTACCCTGCCAGTGAATCAAATGAAGTGCCGACTGCTGGGTTGACTACATTGCCATCTCATTTACTTATGAACGCCCTCATCGATAGTTCAAGAGCACTTTTCTGGTTAGGATTTAGCTCTCGCTCCGCAGGGGCTTTCCTTATCCTTACTCTGTCATGGTACAATTACAAGTTTAGTTATTCGCACGTAGTTGGAAAATCAAACCAGCTTGAACTACCGTATGTGACATTTCCATAACAGAGTGAAAACTAAGCCCCTGGTACTCTAAAGACAACAAAATTGCTAATTAAATTGAATGACCACTATCCGATATTGCCACAACAAAAAGAGCCACCATAAAATGGATTAGTCCATTATCCAACCCCATCCCTTTTCTTACGTCCGTTTCAATTACATAAGTTGAAGACACCCAAACAAATGTCCTTTGCCTTTATGACTACAACCATGATGCTAATATGAACATTTTCATCAGTATACAAAAACTTTGTACACTTCCAGAGCGAACACCCTGGCTAAAATTTAGGAACTAGATGAATCGACCGTAAATTCCTACATATAATACAGGTGGCGAGCCTGACATTACCGAAATAGGCTTACGCCCCGCTATATTGATATAGCAACCACCCGATACAACAATCCGATCCACGCTGGGGCAAACAGCACAAGCACGCCCAAAAGAAATAACAAGAGAAAATAAGAGAAGAAATGCCAACAACGCCGGATCGACGAAAGCTACGGCACACCGCGATCGTTGCGCCCACCGAAGATAACCACCACGCTCCAAAGCCACCGAGTTGCCGTGTACCAAGCACCACCTTCAAGAAGGAATGCGACGATGACGACGCTGCTGCCCGGACGAGTCCTAGGATTTCTCCCGGTACACGGAGGGTAGAGGGGGGAGAGGGTCACCCGACGCCCTTCAAGAAGGATGGTGGCGCCCGCAGGCGTCACCGCGTTGGTGCCGGCAAGACCCGACATGGATTTCTCCCGACCTCTCGCGCCCACCACCCAGGACCAACCTTCGGCTCCACCACACCCGCCGCCCACCAACATGCGCCAACAGTCACGAGGACACCGCCGTCGTCTCACCACGGCCAACGAAGCGAGGCCGGCCGGATCCAAACGAGACACCCGAAGACAAGGACCGGCAGCACCGCAGCCACGAGGGAGGGAACAACCTCCACCGGCTTAGGCGGTAGCAGACCGGGCATAGCAGCAGAGGCACACCAGACCCCCTGTCCGGCCAGGCCCTGCGTGGGCCCGTGAAGCTTCGCCACCGTGCTGCAGCAGTCGCGGCACAGCAGCCGCCGTCCCTGTCGCGAGGAGCTCGCCAGAAACCACCGGAGAACAACCCACTGCGGCCACCAGCAGGCCCGCCCCGACCCAGATCGGGCCCGTAGGGCCTAGATCTGGGCCAGCCGAGCGCCGCCGGCCGCCGCAGGCCATGGGCCGTCACCGCCACCAAGGGGCAACGCCTCCGCATCGCCGCCGTCCAGATCCGCGCCGAAACGCCGCCGGCCGAAGGGCTCCGCCGCCAGGACCGCTCATCCGAGCCGGGGTCCAGCGACGGGTGAAGAAGGAGGGCCGCCACCGCCGGACTGCGGGGCGCCGCGCGGGCAACGCCCGGCCGCGCCCGCCGGCGGCAGCGGCGAGGGGGAAGGGGGGCGGGGACTCGCGGGGAGGGGGAGGGGTGGGGAGCCGGCAGAGGTCTCCGGCACGGCGGATGTCGCCCTCGGCGACGCTGATAGATGCCTGGGACTCTATAGGGCGCGCAACAGCAGCACCCTCCATCTGCCCATGGCTAATCCCGCGTGCAAAAAAGGGGACCAAGTAATCTTAGCAATCCGCAACGACTACATCCAATAAACAAGCGGATCTAATCAAACCTTGGCCTAGAGGGAGATTAAGTTGCAGTTTAATTACCTCTTTTCTGAATCGCCCTCCGGCGACACGAACAGGTCCATGGAGCCCTATCCAAGCTCTCGATCCGGAGGAAGAAGAGGAGGTGTAGAGAAGAGCAGCAGGCGTCGCTTGGATCTTGGTCGCTCAGTCTCGACCCCGAGGAAGAAGACGAGCTGGACAGAGGAGCAGCAGTCGTCGCTTCGACCTGGGTCGTCACCGACGGACCAACCCTGCTTTTGATTAATGAATAGCTGAACAGTTTTGTGTGGACAAGCTGTCCCACCACTTTGGTCACGTGATCTTGCAAATGCACCAAACGAGCTGCACCAGTACCACGTCGCGCTGTTCGCTGCTCCAGCCTCAAAAGCACGAAACATTTGTTCCAAAGCAATACGCCTAAGGACCCTACCACCTATCACTAGCGATAGAGCATGGGGGACAGCGACTTGACGTTTGCTCATCTCCAGGAATCCACCTGCGGCCAAGATTAAGTCCACACAAGCCCGCGTCACCGAAAAGTTGCTTCCGTAGTTGTACGTACTAGTATAATAGTGGGCTCACATAGCAATTTTGTCTCATGCAAGAGTCTGGCTGTATGCGTGCTCCAATGTTCGCAACTGCAACGTTCGGTTTGCGCTTGGCTCTTCGCCTCTTCGAAAAGACGAACAATGATGTTACTACTACTGCTTCTACAGTATCGAATCCACTGCTGCATGTCCGTCCACCGCGAGCGGGACTGATAGCTTGTTGTAGAAGTACTACTAAGCAAAAACCTGTCCTCGTTTGCGAGCAACCTCTCGCATGGGCGAGGGAGAAGGCGTGTAGTAGTAAAATCAAGCTTCTCCTCGTTGTACGAGTTGACGCGACACATCATAGCACTGGCCCCACATGCTTGCCTCTAAACTTGGCTGAAAGACCCGCAGTGTACAATATATTTACTGCAACCTCTAACATTTACCCACCACAAATTGAAATATATGTGGCCGTATGCATCGTTCTGATGCAGAGGCCAGGGAGTCCCCCCTTTTCGAAAGAAAAACAAATTAAAATATATATTTCTATCTTGACCAGATGAGCGTGCAAACTACAATCACCAGGGTGACAGGTAGGGCCAGAAGACTATTTTAATTTTTTTTAAAAACTTCAAGACGGCCACATAGCATGGAGCCGACGCCAATGATTTTAAGCTTACAGGCACGGTACACGCTATCCTAGACTACTCTACACATGAAACTGCCACATGAGCGTCCGGGCTGCACTTGGCTCTTCGCCTCTTCGGGAAGTCAAACAATGATGGAGTACTACTGCACTGGAGGAGTACTACAATATGCTTCTGGCCATCTGACACCGATTGAACTGCTGCATGTCCACCGCGTGCGGGAGGGAGAGCGTGTAGTGAAAGCTTCTCCTAGTCTTGCCAGCCACCACGCTCATGGGCGAGGGAGGGACGCTCCTGCCTTTGCGTGTATGACAGGTGGGCCCGACAGGTGGGTGGCCAACCTGTCATACAGTCAAAGGCAGGTGCAATTAAGTCCGCGAGGGAGAGGATAATCAAACTTCTTGTTGATGTACGAGTTGACGCGACACATCAAAGCACCTCACTCGATATATTTCAATAATTTGTGTTTACCGATGCATTAATTACAATGCATGCATGCATGCGTGACTCTCCTTTTGATAAATATGTGACGGTAAAGCTTTGTAATGCCCCGGCCCAAGTCGAGAGATGGTTGTGCATGAGGAGGGCGAGATCATGCAGACCGAACATGACCCGACGATGGAGCTCTCTAAGATCTCGATGGACCTCACCGTGCTCCAATGCCCCTTGTGCCTACGCCCCTTGACGCCTCCAGTGTATGAGGTTCGAATACACCTCGTCCGTTCAACTGATTGAGCAAGGTGCAGGTTTCTTGATTGATGTGTTGTTCGATTGATTTCTGTAGTGCAAGGGAGGGCACCTAGCCTGCGCGGACTGCCGCGTCAAGCGCCCCGGGAACCAGCGGCAGTGCCAGAAGTGCGAGCGTGGCGGTGGCTTCAACGTGCAGAACACAACGGTGGACTCCGTCCTTTCGTCGGTGAGGGTGGAGTGCCCGCACGAAGGCTGTGGGCTCTACGTCACTTACCACAAGCTCGCCGATCACCAGAATGTGTGTCCGCTCGCGCCCTGCAAATGCCCCGTGCCCGTCTGCGGCCACGAAGGCCCGCCGCCGGCGCTCTACCACCACATCAGCACCACGCATCCCATGCCTATGCACAAGATCCAGTACGGCAAGGTGCTCCAGCTGCAAGTGCCACTGTCGGAGCCATGACTCTTGCTGTCCGCGGAGGAGGACGGCCGCACGTTTTTCTTGGTCGGCGGCGTGCTCGACATCGGCGCGCCTATCGCCATGTCGGTCATCTACATCAGAGCGGGGGCGTCCCTACTGCCGCACTACATGGCCAAGCTGTGGGCGAACGGCCCGCCGGGGGAACCAAAAGGCATGACCGACGCCGTCAAGGTGGAAATGGAGGTGACAAGCAGCAAGGATCCCAGCGACGTTGACATGCAGGAGCTGACCTTCTTCACAGTTCCGCCCAAGCTGCTGGCCGGGGCTAAGCTGGTGTCCCTCCACATTCAGATTGACAAGCTCACATCTTGAATGTTTCTACAGTGCCTTCTATTTATCTTAGTAATATGCTAATATAGGGATTACCTCGGTCTACTTTAGCTTAAGAAATAGTGGGTTTTGGTGGCGATGCAACAATTACTTCAATATCAGATTAGTAATTTCCAACAGTCGAACGAATATTTTGTGTCTGTTGGATATAAAGTTCCTTTGGGTAAGAAGTACTACTTGTCATCAAAATGGATAAAAGGAGATGTATGCAGACGTATTTTAGTTCTAGATAAGTCCCTTTTTATCCATTTTGATGACAAGCACTCCCTCTGTTCCACAATACATGCCTTCCATTTGTCAAAATATAGATGTATCTAGACATGTTTTAGTATATAGGTCCATCCATGATAGAGCCAATCTGATGGTTGAGAACACTACAATTCGTAGCTACAGATGCGTGTGTGACTCCCAGATGCAGAGGCCGGGGGTCATCATTCTCCTTTTCAAGAAAAACAGACGCGTGTGTGAGAGGACGAGTGCATGCGTGCACCTCTTCTCTTCATGTATAACGTACTTCCTGTATAATGTACTAAACTCAGGGTACAAGTTTTTGTGGGTGGCACGATGGTGCGTGCGAGAAGTCCCGAGAGATAGGTTTAATGCGTCTGAAAAAAAGACTAGCCTAGAGCTCGCCACGCGGCTATTCCTGTCGAACGCCCCATTAACCGTAAGATATGTATACGACGGTGTCAGTTATTGCACGTACACAACAATAGAAAAAGAACTACTCCATCCGGGAATAGTGCCACACTTCAAAACTAGAACCGTCAATAAATTTTGAGCTTGCATCTCGTCACATTCCAAATTACTCCATGCTATATTGAATTGCAAAACCGTTCACACCGATCACAACCTAAATGGTTTCCCACTTAGGAGTGTATTAGTACCACGCTATATTGAATTGCAAACCTGTTCACACCGATCACAACCTAAACAGTTTCCCACTTAGGAGCGTATTAGTACTCGGTTATAAATACTAGTATGCCAAGATGATTGCACATTCCTCCTCAACTCCTCATCCACAAAAACAAACAAGTCATTCAGCATCCTTCCCTTGCGTCTCCCATGGCCAGTGTGAGTTCTGGGTCGAGAGATTGCCACCAGGGAGAGGCGAGCATGGAAGTGGAAGCACGAGAGATGTCCCGCCTCGCTGCAAAAGCAGCCGACATGTCCCGCCGCACAGAAGTAGCAGCACAGAGGTCCCACCGCGCCGCTGAAGCAACACGGAGGTCCCGCCACGCCGTCGATGCAGCAGACTAGTCCGGCCGCGCCGCGGAAGCAGCAGAGATGTCCCGCCGCATCGTGAATGCGGAAGAGATGTCCCACCACGCCGCGGCAGCCTGGGAAAATTTCTCGCGGGCAGGCGACGACTGTTACAGGCGCATGCATGCGATCGTCCATAGCCAGATGGATCAGATCTCCGGCTGGGCGAGGTTGCAGGACGACATGAAAGCCTCGTTTGAACAGGCTACCGGCGTCATCTGGCAATTAAGGGAAGGCAATGAAAGGCTCCGGGCCGAGCACGACCTACTGAGGGCGAAGATCGTCCGAAGTGCAGACCAGCAGGAGGAGACCGGTGCCTTGTTGAAGAGGACCGGTGTCATCGTCAAGAAACTTATGGACGAGAATGACATGCTCCGCAATGAGAGCCAACGGCTGGTGGAGGAATCCGTGGATGTTCTCAAGTAGCATCTTGAGGACACGAAAGAGCTCATGGCCACTCGCCGCGGAGACTAGTTCCCGCGGCCTGCAGCAATGCATCAAGAAAGTACAGATCAGCGAGCTAGATCCTTGTCTTCCTTCTTCTTTTGCCCTTGTGTATTTCGGGCGTAGCCGCATGTGGATTTTTTAATTATCTTTCTAATTATGTAAGACAACTAATCGTCCTTATATATTCATCAGTCTTGCTATAAGTCGCAGTAGATGCTATATAGGTACGTCGGATCTTACATCAAGATCCGTGCTTTCAGATTTTCTTTTTTTTCTCTTAAATCTCAGTCGAGTGAGACATAGCCACGCCATTAAACAGAGGCTCGTGCGCCATTAATGGAGACCTTGGGACAGAGGTGGATGGCAGATGGAGGTCAAAGGGCTCTCCTTCCGATAAGCACGCGCAGGGGTCTGATCGCACGCCTCTCATACTCAAATAGCTACCCTGCACAGCGTCTCCTAGCTAATAAAAAATGGGGACGCGTGGCAGCACATAAATGGTACTAGTAAATATTACGCCCACGGTTTCAATAATACTTGTGTTTTCAATTGTAACGTGATAGCACTTGTTCCAAAATGACTTTGTTGATTGTTAATGTGTGCGCCTTCGCAAATCGGACTGCAAAATTACCACAGCATGTTGGTGCCATGTCATGGCACCAAACCAAGTTTCATTATTTTCATGCGTGTTTTCGATGTACAGGAATTAAAAAACTAAGTTTCTCAATGTTTCCAACCCAGCCACGACGCCCAGAATTTCGAATTTCATTCCCATTTCTTGCATGGAACCTAGAAATTTACCCAAGGACACACATGTGATTTTTCAACCAACTTTGGTGCACTGGAACATGTGCTTGTATTTCAAATTTGAATTATGCACACAAAGGTGACACGTTCCCTCCCAGAACCACGAGCCTTCTTCAGAGAAGCTCCGATTTGCAAGAAGCTTATACCAAAATTTGTTCCTATTCGGCCAAATTTTTTACCACGACATGGTACTACCATGACATGACACCATGCCAAGTTTCATGATTTTAAAACCAAGTTTCTCAATGTTCTCGACCGAGCCACGATGCCCAGATGTTTGAATTTTATTCTCATTTTTTGCATGGGACCTAGAAATTCACCCGAGGACACAAATGTGATTTTTCAACCAACTTTGGTGCACGGGAGCATGTGCTTGTAGTTCAAATTTGAATTATGCACATTAAATGACCAAAAACTCAATTAATGTGTAAATAAGGCCAAGCGAAGCCGGAATAATTCCAAAATTTAACAGGGCACTCATGTAGTTCTATGTTGCCTTTGTAAATAAACTCAAGGGGGACATCGTATATTGTTTCACACTCAAAGGTGGCATGTTCCCTCTCAGAACCACGAGCCTTCTTAAGAGAAGCTTCGGTTTGCAAGAAGCTTATACCAAAATCTATTCCTATTCGGCCATTTTTTTTACCACAACATGGTAGTACCATGACATGACACCCATGCCAAGTTTCACGATTTTCAGACGTGTTTTGGATTTACAAGAATTTTGAAACCAAGTTTCTAAATGTTCACGGCCGAGCCACGATGCCCAGATGTTTTAATTTTATTCTCATTTCTTGCATGGGACCTAGAAATTCACCCGAGGACACAAATGTGATTTTTCAACCAACTTTGGTGCACGAGAGGATGTGCTTGTAGTTCAAATTTGACTTATACACTTTAAATGACCAGAAACTCAATTAATGTATAAAAACGACAAACGAACCCGGACTAATTCCAAAATTTAACAGGGCACTCATGTAGTTCTATGTTGCCTTTGTTAAGAAACTCAAGGGGGGGCAGCGTATATCATTTCACACTCAAAGGTGGCACGTTCCGTCTTAGAACCACGAGCTTCCAAATCGACCCAATTTTTTACCACAACATGTTAGTGCCATGACATGACACCATGCCAAGTTTCATGATTTCCAGGCTTGTTTTGGATTTACATGAATTTAAAATCTAAGTTTCTCAATGTTCTCGGCCGAGTCACGACGCCCAAATGTTTGAATTTCATTCTCATTTCTTCCATGGGACCTAGAAATTCAACCAAGGATACACATGTGATTTTTCAACCAACTTTGGTGCACCGGAGCATGTGCATGCAATTCATATTTAGATTATGCACATTAAAAGTCCAAAAACTCAATTAATGTATAAAAAGGCCAAACGAACCCGAAATAATTCCAAAATTTAACAGGGCACTCATATAGTTCTATGTTGCCTCTGTAAAGAAAATCAGGGGGGAGGCAGCGTATATCGTTTCGCACACAAAGGTGACACGTTCCCTCTCGGAACCACGAGGCTTGTTGAGAGAATCTCCAGTTTTGCAAGAAGCTTATACTAAAACCTGTCCCAATTCAACCAAAAATTATACATATGAAAACAGGGTTTAGATTATCCCGAACATCTCGCTACCTAGACCAATAATGTACTATGATTTGAATTCAACATAAAATGGATACACATATTTGAATTGGAGAGCGTATGGTACATGTAGTTCATAGTGAAATATGATTACTGCTATATGCATGTTTTTTGTTACCAAGATAATATTTAAATTATTGTATAACTTGACAAAAATCGTATTCAAATAAGGAAAGTTGATTCAAATTTAGTCCATATGGTAGACGACAATATATATGTTGACATGGTGGAGTAAAATGTTCATATATGATGGAAGATCAAAATGTATGACTACATCAGTTATAAACCGCAAGGTCACCTAACGATATATTCGAATTCAACATAACGTGGATTCAAAAATTGAAATTTGAGATCCTGTCATTTGTAATCATATAAAAAGGGACATTACTCTTTCTTTTGGTGGGAATTGATTTGTTTTTTGTTGTTGTTGAGGGAAGTGCGAATCGATTTGGTACTGTGCAGGGTAATCTTGTTCTCCCGATTTTTTTTACATTTTTCTTGTAGTTTTTTCAATGGCATCTATAGAAATATAGTAAAAGGGGACATGGCTCTCTTGTGTCTTGTATGAATTGTTTTTTACACGTTAAGTTTGGTCTGCCGGACAAGGAATCCGCACCTTGTTATCCCGAAATTTTCAAGCTCGAGTATCATTTGTCTCACCTGCTTTGAAACTCCCGCCTCTTCAACCCGCGTTGCACCTTGTTATCCCAAAATTTCAACGCGTGCGGGAACTCCCTCCTCATCCGAAATTGGTCCCGCAGCCCAGACAGGCGAAATCCCCCTTCTACCCCTCAGCCAGAAATGAAGCTCCATGTCGCGGTGTCAAAATCGGTGGGGGTACGCTGGTAACTTACCCTACATTTCGGACAAGCGCGTCCCTAAGATTAGCTCCCTCCTCCCCCTTCGCCCCCCCATTAGTACACCGAGGCCGCCAAAACCCGCGAAACCCCACGCTCCTCCGTCGGCCTCCCGACCGCCGCCCAGCCGGAGACTCTTCCCCGACTATGTCGTCCACCATAACAGCTCGCCGTCCCTCATTCACCACACCGGATGAGGATCCGTTGTCAATCTTGTCGTCCCGCCGGATCAGCCACCCTGTCCTCTACCTCCAAGGAGCTGCCCCGATGTTCGCCTCATCTATCGCGCCACCTCAATCCCCACAGCACCATCTTGACCTGCCCCCACCGGAACCGCAGCACCCTCACCAATTCCTCTGATGAAGCCGAGGCCAACTCGGCACCACCAAGGAGGTTATGCACTCACCGCTGCATTTTATATTTTATTCAATCTCACGGGGTTGCCGGTGCTCTATACCGAGCAGACATGGTGGGTCTCCATTGATGGTGCCATCACCGGCCACATCATCCACGGTGTCTCTCCCCCATGTCGTTGCTTCCTCGGCGGCGACTTCCACAACGGCACTAGCTGCAGCTGCTCCAGCTCTCGCTCGCGCTGCGGCTCTGTTCTTGCTGTCGGTCGCACTGCTACACTGCTCTTGCTTTCGTTCATGCTGCCGCTCTGCTCTTGCTCTCGCTTGCACTGCTGCTGCTGCACGACCTCCAGCAGCTACAGGAGTTGCTGCTTTAGCACTCGCTCGCGGTGCTACTCCACGACTTGCTCTCTGCTAGTGCGTTCCTTGCTCGAGCGTCCGCTGATTTAGATCACTGCTTCTCTGCTACTAGTGCTCGAATGCCCTAAATATCTATTGCAATGCTCTGCTACTAGTTCAATCAGTTTCGATAGTAAAATTCAGTTTCGACTATAAAGTTCATTTTCTTCAGTTAAGTTCAGAGTGAACAATACTTACAACATCTGTCGGAGCGACCGTGGCGCGGCTGATGCGTTTTACGTATAGCACTTTTTGGTGATGTATTTTACATCATCTATTGCAGATGATATAGGGTCCCACTTCAGATTAATGTTGCATGTCTTGTCCTTCTTCAGCCTCGTCGCCGTACACCTTACCGGAGCTGCTCCAACGACGAAACCGTCCATCACAGCGGAGCAGTACCCTCGGCGCCGTTTCTAGAGGCCTCAGATCTTCTTACCCACCTCCGACAGTCACACCAGCATCATCACCATCCTCCACGTCCAACCTAATGATGCTGAGGTCCACAAGGCTATGCCAAAGAGGTTGTACACTCGTCGCATCACTTTGTTACTCTGCATTCATGTTGACCCCTCAGGGATCCTTTGCTATGGAACTACTATTCGTGCAAATCTGTTAGAAGGAGTGGAGCAAAGCAAAATTGGAGGATTTTTTCCTTTGGTGTCTCTTTCGAAGAAAAAACATAGGAATTTTATTCATTTGGACATCCTTTTCAAATTAATATGCATGAAGAACAGAACTAATTGCATTACTGGCATAATAAGATTCTTATTTTTTTCATTTTCACGTGGTTTGACTTTAATTTGTCCATGTTTCTCCATTCCTGTGTTCTTCCAATTCATGTGAACCAAACACCCAGGTTGACAGAAATCCTATGTTTCCAAATGCTCTATTTTGCACGTGCATTCCTATCCTATTCCTGTGTTTTTCCTGTCCCTGCATTTATAGAATCCTCCAGTTCTAAGGAGCCCTTATAGATTTACTTCATTTTCAGATAGGCGTCAAAGAAAACTCTGTGTGTTATGTCCTGATCCTGCTGTGCCGTCATCCACCCGACCTGAGGTGCACCATCGACAGAAGCGTTCACTGCAGCAGAGATCCCCCCTGCAGACTTTCTTTCCCCGCCTCAGATCATCTTCCCCGTTGCCGGTAGCCACGCCAACTTCATTACCATCATCGACTGAGTAGATGAACCTGAGGACTACATAGTTCCGGAAGAGAGGTCGCAGTCTTTTGTGTTTACTTACGTTATACATCGGTTATTATTACCTGCTACTTTATCGTTCAAACTTGAGTTTTGAAATGCCCATGGGTCTCATATCAAGCCAGCAACGAATAGTATCTGTCTACTATCTGGTTCATCTGGGGTCTTCTATGTGGTTCATGTTGGGTGGGTAACAAACAATTGAGTTTTGGATCCATCCACTCGTTTGCTACCATCAGTCTTGATTTTTGTATGCACCCCTTAGGCCTTACAAAATCTAACTATTTTTTTATTATGCATGTCAAATATTGTACACAATCGTACTGAACATGTAGAGAAAAAGAGAAGACCGTTGCGTGGGAATATAATGTCATGCAGACGCCGCTCCATGGTGGGCGAAGTGGGCCCCCTCCTGCATTTCCAGATTGTATTCCAGAGGAAGATAACTGTTCAGATGGGGATTCAGAAGGAGCTGACCACGCCTGTTTACCACCTGAGGTGTTTGCTCTAACCTGGCATGCTGATGTTGGTCATATCATGCATATGGCGCCTTGCATTGCTTACATTATACATCTTATATGTCATCAGCTTAGTTTAGATTTGCTTTGTGTGAATGCCACCTGTTGGTTTCTATATCATACTCCCACCATTCCTAAATAATTTTCTTTTTAGAGATTTCAACAAGTGACTACATATGAAACAAAATGAGTGAATCTACACTCTAAAATATGTCTATATACATCCGTATGTGGTAGTCCATTTGAAATCTCTAAAAAGACAAATATTTAGTAATAGAGGGAGTATATGGGAATTATGCAATGACATCTTCTTTAGCCAGGCATCATATACGTGAATCATGCAATGCCATCCTATTTAGCCAGTCATCGTATATGTGAATTGTATCGTGCCATATTTTTTTCCATAATGTATTCCATTTTTCAACAATGTTTATACATTCATCTACTCTTCCTGTGCATCATCCATTTGAGTCGGCCATGGGAAAATCTGGAGTGAAAACAAGGTCTTCTGAGCAGACAGTGCTACCTGTCGATGCAGATTTCTTGCTGGTTACAGATAGCTCCTCAGAGGAGGATTCAGAGATAGATGACCAGTCGTATCCCCCCCCCCCCGAGGTGCATGCTCTAACTTGGCTGGGTTATATTGCTCATATCATGCATATGGTGTCCTGCATTGCCATGACATCTTCTTAGATTAGACATGCTTTGTGTGAATGCCTCCTATTTGCTTTCTATATCAGATATGTGAATTATGCAATGCCATGTTTTTCATCCAGTTATCATATATGTGAATTATGCACCGCCATGGAGCCAGGCATCATATATGTAAATTATCTCATGCCATCTTTTTTTTCATTACGTATTCCATTTGTCGGCAATCTGTGTATATTGAACTACTCTTCATGTGTATCAGCCATTTGAGCCGGTTATGGAAAAAATCTGGAGTGAAAACAAGGTCTTCAGAGTAGGCAATGGTACCTGTTAAAGCATATATCTCGATGGCTATAGGGAGCTCCTCAGAGGAGGATTCAGAGACAGATGACCAATCCTATATCCCACCTGAGGTGTATGCTCTAAGTTGCAATGTTTATATTTCTCATATGATGCATATGGTGTCTTGCATTGCTTAGTTTAGACATCATATGCACAATATTGAATTCCATCTTCTTAGTTTAGAGATCATACATGCGAGTGCCAGCTGCTTAGTATATGAATCAATTATGTCAATTATATCATGCCATCCTGTATACTTAGACAACTTGTATGTGAATTATTTCATCCCAACCTATTTTAGAAAGACATCATATAGTTTTGTCATGTCATCTTGTTTAGGTACTCATCATATGTTGAATTATGCCATTATATCCTGTTAAGTTATCCATCATATATCTGAAACTGTGTCATGCTATCCTGTTTAGTTAGGAATCATATATGTGAAATTGTGTCATGCTGTCATGTTTGGTTAGACAACATATATGTGAATTACCACATCTGTCTATCATACAATGTCTGTACGTTCAATTTCTTTTCTTGTTTATCAGCCATTTGAATTGGAGGGGGTGATGGCAGTATCTAAGGGAGCAAAAATCCATTCTTCACAAAAGACAGTGCTACCCGTCGATGCAGATAGAACCATGGTTGTACTGGCCCACAAACTAGCCCCACCACACATAATCGAGACTCTTCCAGATTGCACACTTACGCCGTTGGGCAGAGAACCAGCTGCAACTCATCTAACCGCAACTCCAGCGGATAGTAACCCACTGCTAGTTGACAAAGCACCATGTCCACCATAGAGTACCCCAACACGAGCAGTTTGTAAAGCTACTGCAGTGCCCAAAGCACGAAGACCACCACAGCTAACCCAAACTCCATGTTTAAAGCAGAAGAGCAACTGTTCTCAAGTCAGATTCCGTAGCTATGGTCCATACTCCTTTGCTGTTGCATCACTGTATTTACTCATACCAACTACTTTTGAATTTAAAGGATCCAACTGAAACTCCAATGGTGCAACAGGTATGTTTTAAACCTATTTCTTTAACTGGATTGCTGTTCTAACTTCTTGCTCTATGTTGATTTCAGTTTAAGTTGTATAAACAGTTATGTTCTCATGTGATGCACATTACAAGTGCTGCCAATGTTGTGTAGTTTCTCACACTTATATTCTGTCTATGCTATTGTGTCTTAAAAATATATGAGTTCAACTGTGTCTCTATCTTGATTAGGGAACATAAACTAGAATGATATGGACAATACAGTGACCATAGTACATAGATATATGTTTGTTTCATCCTGTTATCCTGTCCACCTTACTACTGAACTAGTTTACCAAAATGAGTTTCGTATACTACAAGCTAAACCCGTGATGTGTCTGCTTGTTTCTCTTGTAGTATGCAAACAGAATATTGGAGAAGAGCACCCCACTATGCAATGGTAGAGAAAGTAATGCAGATAAGGTTCAAGATAGTGAGACAACCCTGTTGGTCTCCAAGAAAGGTGATAAAAATGATCTTGTAGACAGTGAGAAAACCCCACAGTCCTGCATTGATGTAGTGTTCGAGTTACTGGCTAGTACCGCTGGCACAAGCTCTTCGAACTCGCTGCCTGAATCACTTCGGCTTCTTCAGTCTCAGCTACAAGCTGAAAGGCATCAGTCAGCTATGCTGCGGCAAGAATCCGAAGGACTGAGGAAGTCCCTGCAGAATTCAGATGCGTACTTTCTTGTGCAACATCAAGTGCTGGAGGATTTAAGCGCCAAACAAGAGAAAGTTAATAAGCTTGCTAAGCATCTTGCCAGCATTATGGGTACCCAGGATATTGTTCCTTGAACTCTTCTGAAGTGGTTTCAGTTCTGGACTTGTTTTGCTGCAACGTTTATATGCTGCTTTGTTCCCTATATGAGCATTGGTGGCGAACTTTGATGCCCAGTGGATGTAATATGTGTAATAGCCGTGATAGCCTAGCATAAGTTGCTTGCTTATTTATTTCCTTGTTGTCTTGTTTATTTGTTTGCTTGTAGTCAGTGCAGTTCTTTTTCTGCGGTTTGCTAGTGGCTGCAATAACCTATTTTTAAAAACTAGGCCACAATAACCATGGGCTAATATTTATTGTAGTGACACTGGGCCTCCTACGGGCCGTAGAAATAGTGGGCCTTCTATGGGCTGTAGAAACAGTGGGCCTTCTACGGGCCGTAGAAACAATGGGCCTTCTACGGGCCATAGAAAAAATGAGCCTTCTACGGGCCGTATCATCAATGGGCCTTATACGGGCCGTATGATCGATTGGCCAAACATGGGCCAATAACAGACCGCATTATGGCCCTAAACGGGCTAGAGATGGAATCGTCCGTTCATGGGCCGACCATAACGGGCTATCGTTAATAGGCCGTATTTGATGACGCTATGAAAATGGCCCAATGAATTAACGGACCACAAACGGGCCGACTGTAACCACGGGAAGAATTTGGCCCACAAGCAGAAAATGACAGTAACGGGCCGTAAGTAAATGAATGCTGGAAATGAGCCCAAGAATTAATGGGCTCTGAGTAGGCCAAAAGATAACATGGGCTGGAAACGGCCCAACGGAATAACGGGCCGTTAATGGGTATAAAGTGATACACTGTTCATTACAGGCCAGTTTCACCACGGGCCGTTAATGGGTGTAAAGTGATACACTGTTCATTACGGGCTAGTTTCCCCACGGGCTGTTAATGGGCCAAGACTTACAAAGGGCCTCATATGGGCCGAAAAGACGTCATGGGCCATACATGGGCCAGAAGTGAAAACGGACTGGAATCATATTGGATGGCCCAGATGACGCTACTGGGCCTAATTCGGATAGGGCGTAATGGGCCTTGGGTTAGTGGGCCGTAAATGGGCTATATGCGAATAGGC
This sequence comes from Triticum dicoccoides, assembly GCF_002162155.2. Taxonomy (NCBI): domain Eukaryota; kingdom Viridiplantae; phylum Streptophyta; class Magnoliopsida; order Poales; family Poaceae; genus Triticum; species Triticum dicoccoides. Next base: position 232,373,971 of record NC_041393.1, read on the forward strand.
CGTTAACATGCTTTCCATGGGCCGGCCCGCCACCTTTTGTCCAAGTCAAATGGGCCGGCCTTTTCACAGGAATGGGCCTCTGTTGGGCCATGCCATGTGTCGACATGTCATAGGCGCCTTCTGTCCAATGAGTGGATGACATCTGTCCCAACGATGAGCCGACACGTGTTTCCTCCAGCCAATGATGATTTTACACGTGGAAAATCCCCATTGGTCAGGGCTGTTAACGGGTTATCGAATCCAAAACCCGACCCGATAGCTTAACTACGTTCCGTCATGGTGGATGCCACGTGTCGGTCAAGGGAAGCACTTCTGTTACGCGCGATTTATCGTCATGGAAGTGGACACTTCCGTGATGATAATTTTGGTAATGTCATGGAACACTTCTATGACATCACATGTATGACTATCTTGATTCTGTCATAAAACCGTCATGGATGTACATGCATGAAAAAAACGCGACCTACTATGACAAACACGTATCATCACGGAAGGGTATTTTTTTTTGTAGTGAAAGGGGTTGCCAATCCCTTCACGGCCACTTGCGAAAGTGAGATCTGATAGAGATAATATGATAAGATAAATATTTTTGGTATTTTTATGATATAGATTGGAAAGTAAAAGATGCAAATAAAAGTAGATGGTAAACTTACATGATAAAGGATAGACCCGGGGGCCATAGGTTTCACTAGTGGCTTCTCTCAAGATAGCATAAGTATTACGGTGGGTAAACAAATTACTGTCGAGCAATTGATAGAAAAGTGAATAATTATGAGATTATCTAGGCATGATCATGTATATAGGCATCACATCCATGACAAGTAGATCGACTCCTACCTGCATCTACTACTATTACTCCACACATCGACTGACTCCTGCCTGCATCTAGAGTATTAAGTTCATAAAGAATAGAGTAACTCATTAAGAAAGATGACATGATGTAGAGGGATAAACTCATGCAATATGATATAAACCCCATCTTTTTATCCTCGATGGCAACAATACAATACGTGCCTTGCTGCCCCTGCTGTCACTGGGAAAGGACACCGCAAGATTGAACCCAAAGCTAAGCACTTCTCCCGTTGCAAGAAAGATCAATCTAGTAGGCCAAACCAAACTGATAATTCGAAGAGACTTGCAAAGATAACTTAATCACACATAAAAGAATTCAGAGGAGATTCCAATATTTCTCATAGATAAACTTGATCATAAACCCACAATTTATCGGATCTCAACAGACACACCGCAAAAAGAGTTACATCGAATAGATCTCCAAGAAGATCGAGGAGAACTTTGTATTGAGATTCAAAGAGAGAGAAGAAGCCATCTAGCCAATAACTATGGACCCGAAGGTCTGTGGTAAACTACTCACAACTCATCGGAAGGGCCTTGGAGATGATGTAGAGGCCCTCCGTGGTCGATTCCCCCTCCGGCGGAGCACCGATGAAGGCTCCAAGATGGGATCTCGCGGATACAGAAGGTTGCGGTGGTGGAATTAGGTTTTCGTGGTCTGTTCTGATGTTCTCGTGGTATGTTGGTATATATAGGGGGAATAAGTAGGTCGATGGACGCATGAGGGGCCCACGAGGGTGGGGGACGCGCCCAGCCCTAGGGGGCGCGCCGGGCACCCTCGTGGCCGCCTCATATGTTGCTTGAAGGCCACTCCAAGTCCCCTGGATCACGTTCGTTTAAAAAAGATCGCTCCCGAAGGTTTCATCCCGTTTGGACTCCGTTTGATATTCCTTTTTCTTCAAAACACTGAAATAGGCAACAAAACAGCAATTCGGGCTTGGCCTCCGGTTAGTAGGTTAGTCCCAAAAATGATATAAAAGTGTAAAGTAAGGCCCATAAATATCCAAATGGGTAATATAATAGCATGGAACAATCAAAAATTATAGATACGCTGGGGACGTATCAGGGCGCGCCCTACCCCCTGGGCACGCCCCTGCCTCGTGGGCCCCCTGGCAGCCCTTCGGTGCCCATCTTCTGCTATATGAAGTCTTTTACCCTGAAAAAATTCAGAAACAAGCTTACGGGACAAAACTCCGCCGCCACGAGGCGGAACCAATCTAGGGCTCTGGCGGAGCTGTTCTGCCGGGTAAACTTCCCTCCGGGAGGGGGAAATCATCACCATCGTCATCACCAACAATCCTCTCATCGGCAGGGGGTCAATCTCCATCAATATCTTCACCAGCACCATCTCCTCTCAAACCCTAGTTCATCTCTTGTATCCAATCTTTGTACCAAAACCTCAGATTGGTACCTGTGGGTTGCTAGTAGTGTTGATTACTCCTTGTAGTTGATGCTAGTTGGTTTATTTGGTGGAAGATCATATGTTCAGATCATTAATGCATATTAATACCCCTCTGATTATGAACATTAATATGCTTTGTGAGTAGTTATGTTTGTTCCTGAGGACATGGGTGAAGTCTTGCTATTAGTAGTCATGTGAATTTGGTATTTGTTTGATATTTTGATGAGATGTATGTTGTCTCTCCTCTAGTGGTGTTATGTGAACGTCGACTACATGACACTTCACCATTATTTGGGCCTAGAGGAAGGCATTGGGAAGTAATAAGTAGATGATGGGTTGCTAGAGTGACAGAAGCTTAAACCCTAGTTTATAAGTTGCTTTGTAAGGGGCTGATTTGGATCCATATGTTTCATGCTATGGTTAGGTTTACCTTAATACTTCCTTTGTAGTTGCGGATGCTTGCAATAGGGGTTAATCATAAGTGGGATGCTTGTCCAAGAAAGGGCAGTACCCAAGCACCGGTCCACCCACATATCAAATTATCAAAGTAACAAACGCGAATCATATGAGCGTGATGAAAACTAGCTTGACGATAATTCCCATGTGTCCTCGGGAGCGCTCTCATTATAAGAACTTGTCCAGGCTTGTCCTTTGCTACAAAAAGGATTGGGCCACCTTGTTACACCTTATTTACTTTCATTGCTTGTTACCCGTTACAAATTATCTTATCGCAAAACTATCTGTTACCTACAATCTCAGTGCTTGCAGAGAATACCTTACTGAAAACCGCTTATCATTTCCTTCTGCTCCTCGTTGGGTTCGAGACTCTTACTTATCGAAATTACTATGATAGATCCCCTACACTTGTGGGTCATCAGTGCCTAAATATAAAATAAGGAACACACTTGTTTGGTGACGGAGCAGGCTTAGTGGTGCTTCCGGTTTCCTTTTGCTTCACACGGCCACCCCTTGAAGGTGTCGTTCTTCTTCTTGTTTCCCGTCCTTGGGTATGGCTCGCTAAGCGCCGATCCTACGAAGGGCGGCCCAGTGCGGAAAATAAGTTATGTGCAGAAATGACACTTCTCTTTGATTTTCGGACACTTACCTTGACAAAGGGGTAGATATCGGGGTAACCTGCCATAATGGCTACCTTTGGGCCATCAAGGCTCGCCTGGTAGTAGACTTCGTCTTCAAATTCAACAAATACATTTGGATCTTCATAGAATCCAGGGTCTTCATGACGTGCGTGTTCTTCTGGTTGTGGAGGAGGGCAATAGATGTTCTCACTACCTTCCTCCATGACTGTTTTCGAAACAACCAAATTATTCAATTAACGCACCTCAATGATTAAAAAAATCGGTGTTGAATGACTATACTTACCCAGTCAACGGGGTTGTACATGGAGAAGTCGTCCCGACATTGTAGGCGGACAAAGTCTTCTTCCTCACCCTTATAAAGGTCCATAAGCATGGCGGCCAATGCATCTTGATTATCCGGGCCCTTGCGCGTATAGCGAGATGATCGTCCTCCCTGTTGTAGTTCCATAAAGGACCCACTCTAGACTGAAGACCCTGGATACATCGCTTTATTGCGATAGCCATGAATTCAATGATGGAGAGTCCGGAATGGGTCAATAATCTAACCTTGCTGACCAATCTCATAACTTCCGGACTATCCTCTTGTCTAGGGGACTTGGAGCGCTAGCTGAATAACTTCTTTAAAGGAGTGCTCGAGAATTCGGGAAGCCCACGCTAAACAGGGTCCAGAAGAGGAACATCATCAATGTAGAACCATTCCGAAGACCATTCATTGGACCTTCTCTTCGGAGTCTCGACTGGGTAACCGGATCTAGCTATGCACCATACTTTGGTGCCGCCCACCTCAAATATGGACCCTCCGCCCTGGTGGCGGGGGACGAGGTAGAAGAACTTCCTCCACAATTCAAAATGATCCTCGCAGCCTAAAAATAGCTTGCAAAGGGCGACAAAACTGGAAATGTGCAAAATAGAACCTGGTGTGAGGTTATGCAGTTGGATCCTATAGTATTCCAGTAGACCCCTGAGGAAGGGGTGGATTGGGAATCCCACGCCCCTCAGAAGAAACGAGATGAAGCACACCCTCTCTCCTTGGCTGGGATTGGGGAAATTTTCTGCCAACGCGTCATCACCCATGGAAGTCA
>NC_041393.1:232378831-232418397 GCF_002162155.2 Triticum dicoccoides
GATTGAGCTGGAGATGAGATATGGAGAAACTCTACCAATCCCCCTCTTAAGGGCCATGAGGACGTGAGTAGGAGCCAGGGACACTAGCCAGAATTTTCCCATGTTTTGCCTTGTTGCTCTTGGGGTGGTGCGAGATGGCATTTTGAAGATCTAACCTTGTTATATAGGCGCAGCCTATGCCTGTCAGAAATATTAAAATACAAGGGTAACGGAACATTCGCATTCACTCTGGCACATGGAAATCGAGGCGACAGCAGGAAGGAATCATAAAGACCGGACGCGGAAACCGATACCGGACTGTCATCAGTCCGGAATATGATGGAGAACCCGCCTTGCAAAGCTGAAGACTTGCGTACGCACACTACATCATCACTGAAGGCAAGTTCGGGGACTACTGAGGGAGTCCTAGATTCGGGGGTCCCCAGGTGTCCGGCCCAGGAGTATGGGCTGGGTTGGATAGGTGCTACGTCTTGAGCTTGCGTTGGTTTTCCTTGAAGAGGAAAGGGTGATGCAGCAATAGTAGCGTAAGTATTTCCCTCAATTTTTGAGAACCAAGGTATCAATACAGTAGGAGGCTCCTCAAAAGTCCCACGCACCTACACAAACAAACGAGAAGTCGCAACCAACGCAAAGGTTGTCAATCCCTTCACGGCCACTTGCGAAAGTGAGATCTGATAGAGATAATATGATAAGATAAATATATTTTTTGTATTTTATGATATAGATTGGAAAAGTAAAGATGCAAATAAAAGTAGATTGAAAGCTTATATGATAAGAGATAGACCCGGGGGCCATAGGTTTCACTAGTGGCTTCTCTCAAGATAGCATAAGTATTACGGTGGATGAACAAATTACTATCGAGCAATTGATAGAAAAGCGAATAATTATGAGATTATCTAGGCATGATCATGTATATAGGCATCACTTCCGTGACAAGTAGACCGACTCCTGCATGCATCTACTACTATTACTCCACACATCGACCGCTATCCAGCATGCATCTAGAGTATTAAGTTCATAAAGAACAGAGTAATGCATTAAGAAAGATGACATGATGTAGAGGGATAAACTCATGCAATATGATGTAAACCCCATCTTTTTATCCTCGATGGAAACAATACAATACGTGCCTTGCTGCCCCTACTGTCACTGGGAAAGGACACCGCAAGATTGAACCCAAAGCTAAGCACTTCTCCCATTGCAAGAAAGATCAATCTAGTAGGCCAAACCAAACTGATAATTCGAAGAGACTTTCAATGATAACTTAATCACACACAAAAGAATTCAGAGGAGATTCAAATATTTCTCATTGATAAACTTTATCATAAACCCACAATTCAACGGATCTCGACAAACACACCGCAAAAAGAGTTACATCGAATAGATCTCCAAGAAGATCGAGGAGAACTTTGTATTGAGATTCGAAGAGAGAGAAGAAGCCATCTAGATAATAACTATGGACCCAAAGGTCTGTGGTAAACTACTCACAACTCATCGGAAGGGCCTTGGAGATGATGTAGAGGCCCTCCATGGTCGATTCCCCCTCCGGCGGAGCGCCGACGAAGGCTCCAAGATGGGATCTCGCGGATACAAAAGGTTACGATGGTGGAAATAGTTTTTCGTGGTCGCTTTTGATGTTTTCGGGGTACATGGGTATATGTAGGAGGAAGAAGTAGGTCGGTGGACGCCCAAGGGGCCCATGAGGGTGGGGGGCGCGCCACCTGTAGGGGGCATGCCGGGCACCCTCGTGGCCATCTCCTTTGTTTCTTGACTTCCACTCCAAGTCCTCTGGATCACATTTGTTCCAAAAAGATCGCTCCCGAAGGTTTCATTCCGTTTGGACTCCGTTTGATATTACTTTTCTTCGAAACACTGAAATAGGAAAAAAACAACAATTCGGGTTGGACCTCCGGTTAGTAGGTTAGTCCCAAAAACGATATAAAAGTGTAAAGTAAAGCCCATAAACATCCAAAACGGGTAATATAATAGCATGGAACAATCAAAAATTATAGATACGTTGGAGACGTATCAAGCATCCCCAATCTTAATTCCTGCTCGTCCTCGAGTAGGTAAATGATAAAAACAGAATTTTTGATGTGGAATGCTACCTAGCATAATTCTCAATGTAATTTTCTTTATTGTGGCATGAATGTTCAGATCCAAATGATTCAAAAATAAAAGTTCATATTGACATAAAAAATAGTAATACTTCAAGCATACTACTCAAAGCAATCATGTCTTCTCAAAATAACATGGCTAAAGAAAGTTCATCCCTACAAAATCATATAGTTAGGTCATGCTTCATTTTCTTCACACAAAAATTCTCCCATCTTGCACACCCCCGATGACAAGCCAAGCAATTGTTTCGTACTTAAATAATCTCAAACTTTTTCAACTTTCACGCAATACATGAGCGTGAGCCATGGATATAGCACTATGGGTGGAATAGAATATGATGATGGGGATTGTGTGGAGCAGACAAAAAAGGAGAAAGTCTCACATTGACGAGGATAATCAACAGGCTATGGAGATGCCCATCAATTGATGTCAACATGAGGACTAGGGATTGCGATGCAATGGATGCGCTAGAGCTATAAATGTATGAAAGCTCAACAAAATAAACGAGTGGGTGTGCATCCAACTTGCTTGCTCACGAAGACCTAGGGCATTTTGCGGAAGCCCATCATAGGAATATACAAGCCAAGTTCTATAATGAAAAATTCCCACTAGTATATGAAAGTGACAACATGAAAGACTTCCTAAATGAAGAACATGGTGCTACTTTGAAGCAGAAGTGTGTAAAAGGATAGTAACATTGCCCCCTTTTTTGTTTTTTTTTCTTTTTTTCTTTTTTTGGGCCTTTCTTTTTTTGGCCTTTCTCTTTTTTTTCTGGCCTCTTTTTTTTCATTTTGGCCTTTGCTTTTTTTTATTTAGGGACAATGCTCTAATAATGATGATTATCACACTTCTATTTATTTACAACTCAAAACTAGAACAAGATATGACTCTATATGAATGCCTCCGGCAGTGTACCGAGATGGCAATGAATCAAGAGTGACATGTATGAAAAATTATGCATGGTGGCTTTGCCACAAATACGATGTCATCTACATGATCATGCAAGGCAATATGACAATGATGATGTGTGTCATGATGATGAATAGAACGGTGGAAAGTTGCATGGCAATATATCTCGGAATGGCTATGGAAATGCCATAATAGGTAGGTATGGTGGCTGTTTTGAGGAAGATATAAGGAGGTTTATGTGTGATAGAGCATATCGTATCATGGGGTTTGGATGCACCTATGAAGTTTGCACCAACTCTGAAGGTGAGAAAGGGCAATGCACGGTACCGAAGAGGCTAGCAATGATGGAAGGGTGAGAGCGCGTATAATCCATGGACTCAACATTAGTCAAAGAGAACTCATATACTTATTGCAAAAATCTACAAGTCATCAAAAACCAAGCACTACGCGCATGCTCCTAGGGGGATAGATTGGTAGGAAAAGACCATCGCTCATCCCCGACCGCCACTCATAAGGATGCACAATCTAAGAACACCTCATGTTTCAAATTTGTTACACAACTTTTACCATACGTGCATGCTACAGGACTTGCCAACTTCAACACAAGCATTCTTTAAATTCATAATCACCCAACTAGCATGACTCTAATATCATTACCTCCATATCTCGAAACAATTATCAAGTATCAAATTGAGCATAGCATCCAATTCACTTTATATGATAGTTTTTATTATACCCAACTTGGATGCCCATCATTCTAGGACCAATTTTATAACCATAGCAAATACCATGCTGTTCTAAGAGACTCTCAAAATAATATAAGTGAAGCATGAGAGATTAACAATTTCTACAAAATTAAGCCACCGCCGTGCTCTAAAAGATATAAGTGAAGCACTAGAGCAAAACTATCTAGCTCAAAAGATATAAGTGAAGCACATAGAGTATTCTAATAAATTCTAATCAAGTGGGCTTCTCCCAAAAGGTGTGTACAGCAAGGATGATTGTGGTAAACTAAAAAGCAAAGACTAATATCATACAAGACGCTCCAAGCAACACACATATCATGTGGCGAATAAAAATATAGCTCCAAGTAAAGTTACCGATAGACGAAGACGAAAGAGGGGATGCCTTCCGGGGCATCCCCAAGCTTAGGCTTTTGGTTATCCTTGAATATCTTGGGGTGCCATGGGCATCCCCAAGCTTAGGCTCTTGCCACTCCTTATTCCATAGTCCATCAAATCTTTACCCAAATATTACGGTGGATGGACAAATTACTGTCCAGCAATTGATAGAAAAGCGAATAATTATGAGATTATCTAGGCATGATCATGTATATAGGCATCACGTCCTTGACAAGTAGACCGACTCCTGCCTGCATCTACTACTATTACTCCACACATCGACTGCTATCCAGCATGCATCTAGAGTATTAAGTTTATAAAGAACAGAGTAACGCATTAAGAAAATGACATGATGTAGAGGGATAAACTCATGCAATATGATGTAAACCACATCTTTTTATCCTCGATGGCAACAATACAATGTGTGCCTTGCTGCCCCTGTTGTCACTGGGAAAGAACACCGCAAGATTGAACCCAAAGCCAAAGCTAAGCACTTCTCCCATTACAAGAAAGATCAATCTAGTAGGCCAAACCAAACTGATAATTCGAAGAGACTTGCAAACATAACTTAATCACACATAGAAGAATTCAGAGGAGATTCAAATATTTCTCATAGATAAACTTGATCATAAACCCACAATTCATCGGATCTCGACAAACACACCGCAAAAAGAGTTACATCAAATAGATCTTCAAGAAAATCAAGGAGAACTTTGTATTGAGATTCAAAGAGAGAGAAGAAGCCATCTAGCTAATAACTATGGACTCGAAGGTCTGTGGTAAACTACTCACAACTCATCGGAAGGGCCTTGGAGATGATGTAGAGTCCCTCTGTGGTCGACTCCCCCTGCAGCGGAGCACCGACAAAGGCTCCAAGATGGGATCTCGCGGATACAGAAGGTTACGGTGGTGGAAATAGTTTTTCGTGGTCGCTTCTGATGTTTTCGGGGTACATGGGTATATGTAGTAGGAAGAAGTAGGTCGGTGGACGCCCGAGGGGGCCATGAGGGTGGGGGCGCGCCCACCTATAGGGGGCGCGCTGGGCACCCTCGTGGCCGCCTCCTTTGTTTCTTGACTTCCACTCCAAGTACTCTGGATCATGTTTGTTCCAAAAAGATCGCTCTCAAAGGTTTCGTTCCGTTTGGACTCTGTTTGACATTCCTTTTCTTCGAAACACTGAAATAGGCAAAAAAAACAGCAATTCGGGCTGGGCCTCCGGTAGTAGGTTAGTCCCAAAAATGATATAAAAGTGTAAAGTAAAGCCCATAAACATCCAAAACGGGTATTATAATACCATGGAACAATAAAAAATTATAGATACATTGGAGACGTATCAATAGGCCGTACAAGATCAAGCTGAAGATTATCCACCGTATCCGGATGGGACTTCCCAATACGTGGACGGCAAGAATCGAGTCCACAAGCTTCCTTCCCTAATAAACCGACCTTGTACAAACCCTAGACCCCTCCGGTGTGTATATAAGCTGGAGGGGTTAGTCCGTAGAGGCTATCTTCTTCACCATCATCAGAATCCTCACAGGCTAGACACTTAAGGTTAGCCATTACGATCTCGAGGTAGATCAACTCTTGTAATGTTCATAATCGTCGAATATAATCAAGCAGGAGTAGGGTTTTACCTCCCTTAAGAGAGCCCGAACCTGGGTAAACACTACGACCCCTGGCCTCCTGTTACCATTGATCCTTAGACACATAGCTTGGGCCCCCTACCCGAGATCTACCGGTTTTGACACCGACATTGGTGCTCTCATTGAGAGCTCTGTCGTGCCATCTGCAAAAAGCAATCTATGGCTCGCCTAGTCATCAACAACAATATCACTTTTGGAGGGTGCCTAGCTTTGGGGCAGACCCTCCAGTTTGGCGGTTTCACCATAAGGGTCAGCGCGGTAGTCGAGCCTGCAACTCCCCCCATGGCCGTCGGACACCGTCCCCGCATTGGTCCTAAGTACTCCAAAAAATTGGATCTGGCGGATGTTTCATCTTTAAACGAATTTTTGAAATCATTGTAAAAACTGATTCTGTCGCTGAATATGTATTAATATATACGCTTGCAAATGTAATGATTGGTTTCTTTGTTGCTTCTAAAAGAAGAATGCATGCGAAAAATATGTTAAAACTTGAATCTACAAACCAATGGCACTAATTTATATTGTGGTTTGTGAATATGAAAGAATACACATTGCCACACATTGCCAATCATAAAGTCCCACCATGTCGCAACATAAGAAAATAGACATCCTTACAGTGCCAAACAAAAGGAACTCCTACCTTACTAGCTACTTGTACTCTACCATTCCGAACATGTTCAAAGTACAAACTGTAGCATCCAAAATAATTTCGAATGCAACCAAAATGGGTCACAATCCATGTCTTCAACAACAGGAGCTATCAACAGACAACAGATCAGTTAAATTTTCCATGAACTCACATTTTTTAGAGCTTTCTTCATTCGATATTGGTTTGGCCCATTTTGCTAATTTTTTAGACAACCTTCTTTACCGAACTAGTCTGTGATGTTATGTTATCCTTTTCTTCCTACTAGTTGTTGGGAAAATCTTCTCTTTCTTTTCACATTACAGTGTCAAAAGGTGCTTTCCTTGTTCTCTTGTGTTGCCTCTCAAGGAAACCTTTTTTATTTTAGAGCCTTTCTTCTCAGCCTCTTTTTTCTTTTGACATGCATCACTCAACAATTCATTTGATGTTTGAGTCACATGTGCAACAGTCGACAATTCATTTGATGTTCGTGTCACTTGGACATGGCACCTTTCTTCAACATTAGTTGTGCATGCACCCAATAGTTCTTTCACTTGCTTAGTATCACTAATAAGTGCATTCTCGATGACAATTCAACATTCCTCATAGTTGGTTGCTAGAGTTTCCAACTCACAACACATGTGTACAGGAAAATTGTATTGGGATATGGCATCCAACTTTGGATTTTCAACTACAGTCCATCCACATGCAATTAGTAGTCATCAAAACAGAAGGCAACAAGCATATAGGTAGCAGTATAAGTAAAAATAGGTGCACATACAAGGAAACAATCTTAACTACAGCAAGACAAAAGACAAAATAAAGCATGCCAACACAAAAGAAACAGAAAGTCTTTATTAGACAGAAAGCAAAAGTCTTCACGACATAGTACATAAGTAAATGGGAGTGAAGTGATATCATCAGTTGCTTTGCGAAGACACATGCTTTGTTGGACCAGTTCCAGTTGTTCTGAAAACTGTACGCCTGGTTGGAGAGACTGGGATTAAACTAAGAAGACCAAGCCTTCCCCTTATTCTCCTTAAGCTAAGATCACTTAGAGCATGTTTGGTTCCTGTCCTGTAGAAAACTTACCTGGCCTGGTGTATCCCTAAGATATGCCTAGATCATGTTTGTTTCATGCCCTAAAAAGTGTGGCACTAACCTGGCCCGGAAAGGTCGCGGCGTCATTAGCCTGGGCTGGAAACCCGAGACCGCCATTAGCCTAGTCCAGGCAACTAGAAAGGGACGCCTGGAACCAGCCTGGGGCTGCTAACCATTCCTCGGAGAATAAAATTGCAAGCATTGGCTTAATGTGACATACCTAAGATAACCTTTTCTCTTAATTATACGTATGCAAGTACAAGGTAGGCGTGATCACAAACCAAAAAATATTGGCCAAAAGCTGCCTGGCTAGGCACAAAAGCAGTAGTTCCCTAGGCCGAAGCCAGGCACTAGAATTTGTGAGGCATCCTTTCGAGGGAGGGAAACAAACAGCCCCTTGTTGGGGAACGTTGCATGGGAAACAAGTTTTTTCCTACGCTCACCAAGATCAATCTAGGACATGCACATCTACGAGAGGAGAGATTGGATCTACATACCCTTGTAGATCGCTAAGCGGAAGCGTTAAGAAACACGGTTGATGTAGTCGAATGTCTTTGCGATCCAATCATGATCCGTCCATGAACTCCCGATCAAGTGCCGAACGGACGACATCTCCGAGTTTAGCACACATGCGGCTCGGCGGTATCCTCTCCTTATTGATCCAGAAAGCGAGAGAGAGGAGGTAGATGAGATTGGGACCAACATGATGGTATTGTGGTGGTGGTGGCAGCAGAATTCCGGCAGGGCTTCGCCAAGCGTGTACCGGTGAAACGTGGGAGCAGTTGGGAGAGGTAACGGGCAAGGGTTGAAGGGTGGCTGCCCCCAATGCCTCCCTGATACGTCTCCAATGAATCTATAATTTCTTATTGTTCCATGCTATTATATTACCCATTTTGGATGTTTATGGGCTTTACTTTACACTTTTATATCATTTTTGGGACTAACCTACTAACCGGAGGCCCAGCCCGAATTGCTGTTTTTTTTGCCTATTTCCGTGTTTCAAAGAGGAATATCAAACGGAGTCCAAACGGAATGAAACCTTCCGGAGCAATCTTTTCAGAACAAACGTGATCCATAGGACTTGGAGTGTAAGTCAAGAAACAAGCGAGGCGGCCACGAGGGTGCCCGGCGCACCCCGTACAGGTGGGCACGCCCCCACCCTCGTGGGCCCCTCGAGCGTCCACCGACCTACTTCTTCCTCCTATATATACCCATATACCCCCAAAACATCCAGGAGCGCCATGAAAAACTATTTCCACCGCCGCAACCTTCTGTATCCATGAGATCCCATCTTGGAGCCTTCGCCGGCGCTCCACCAGAGGGGGAATCGACCACGGAGGGCTTCTACATCATCTCCAAGGCCTCTCCGATGAGTTGTGAGTAGTTTACCACAGACCTTCGGGTCCATAGTTATTAGCTAGATGACATCTTCTCTCTCTTTGAATCTCAATACAAAGTTCTCCTCGATCTTGTTGGAGATCTATTCGATGTAACTCTTTTTGCGGCGTGTTTGTCGAGATCCGATGAATTGTGGGTTTATGATCAAGTTTATCTATGAGAAATATTTGAATCTCCTCTGAGTTCTTTTATTTGTGATTAAGTTGTCTTTGCAAGTCTCTTCGAATTAGCAGTTTGGTTTGGCCTACTACATTGATCTTTCTTGCAATGGGAGAAGTGCTAAACTTTGGGTTCAATCTTGCGTTGTCCTTTCCTAGTGATAGCAGGGGCAGCAAGGCACGTATTGTATTGTTGCCATCGAGGATAAAAAGATGGGGTTTATATCATATTGCATGAGTTTATCCCGCTACATCATGTCATCTTTCTTAATGCGTTACTCTGTTCTTTATGAACTTAATACTCTAGATGCATGATGGATAGCGGTCGATGTGTGGAGTAATAGTAGTAGATGCAGGCAGGAGTCGGTCTACTTGTCACGGACGTGATGCCTACATACATGATCATGCCTAGATAATCTCATAATTATTCGCTTTTCTATCAATTGCTCGACAGTAATTTGTTCACCCACCGTAATACTTATGCTATCTTGAGAGAAGCCACTAGTGAAACCTATGGCCCCCGGGTCTATCTTTTATCATATAAGCTTTCAATCTACTTTTATTTGCATCTTTACTTTTCCAATCTATATCATAAAATACCAAAAATATATTTATCTTATCATATTATCTCTATCAGATCTCACTTTCGCAAGTTGCCGTGAAGGGATTGACAACCCCTTTACTGCATTGGTTGCGAGTTCTTGCTTGTTTGTGTAGGTGTGTGGGACTTCTAAGGAGCCTCCTACTGGATTGATACCTTGGTTCTCAAAAACCGAGGGAAATACTTACGCTACTTTGTTGCATCACCCTTTCCTCTTCAAGGAAAACCAATGCAAGCTCAAGACGTACGAAGAAGGATTTCTGGCACTGTTTCCGGGGAGGTCTTCGCTCAAGTCAAGACATACCAAGTACCCATCACAAACTCATCTCCCTTGCATTACATTATTTGCCATTTGCCTCTCGTTTTCCTCTCCTCCACTTCACCCTTGCCATTTTATTCGCCCTCTCTTTCCCAATCTCCTCTCTCATTCGCTTGCCTTTTGTGTGCTCATCGCTATGGCTAGTCCTCCTATTATCATTAATACTCCCGATCATGAAGTTCTCAATTTTAAACAAAGGGAGGGAGAAAATTTAAAAGATGCTTGGCATAGAATTTGCAATGCTCAAAATAGATCTACTAGGAAGCAATCCACTTCCGTCCTTCTTCGCAATTTTTATGTGGGCATTACTCCTTGGAATAGATATATCCTTGATACCATCACCGGAGGGAATTTCTTGGGTAGCCATACTTTTGATGCTTATAATGCTATGTTAGATTTGTTTGGCCCACCCCCTCTTTTGGTTAATGGAACTATTTTAACTTTGGAACATGTGATGCAAATGCTTGAAATTATTGAAAATAAAGTTGCCACTGTTGAGTTAATTGAAAATTTGGATCAAAAGATCCACAATCAAATTACCCAATATGGATCTACGGTTGGAGTTACCTTGAATTTTTTTAAAGAAAAAGAACCTATAGTTAATGAAAGAATATATTTAGATTCTACAAGAATTGGTAAACTAGAGGACATTATCACCAACTTAGGGTCCGCCTTTTCATCCGTGAAAAATACCCCAACTCCTCCTACCAAAATTGCCAAGGTCATGTATGTTCCTAAAAATAAGGGTGAATCTTCTGTAAAGGAAGTGCCGATCTCAAATCAATTAGTGTTCACCCCAATTTTCTTGCTATCATTAAGGAACCTTTTGCTACAAACGAATTTCTTGATTTCTTGCCTAGGAGCTTAATCATTGCTAAAAAGAAAGAAACTCCTAAAAATTATAAGTGCTTTATTGAAGAATTAAGTGTCAAAGATGGCACTACTTAGATATATCCTCGCTTTTATGCCTGGCTAGGGGCGTTAAATGATAGCGCTAGTTGGGAGGCAACCAAACTTTTTTTGATTCAATTTAGTAATAAAATTTTCAACTACCTCCTGTTTAGATGTGTTTTTATGTTTTAATTAGTGTTTTTACCAAGTAGAACCTATAGGATAACCTACGGTGATAGTTAATTTGATTCTGCTGAAAAACAGAAACTTTGCACGCACGAAAATAATTTTAGTAATTCACAGAAACGTGATTTTGTGTTGATTATTTTTGCTGTAGATCAATAGAAAAATTTCCCAGGACTTCCTATTTTGGTAGGAGTTTTAGAGTTCCAGAAGTATTCGAGAGTTACAGATTGCTACAGACTGTTCTGTTTTTGACAGATTCTGTTTTTCGTGTGTTGTTTGCTTATTTTGATGCATCTATGGCTAGTATGTAGGGTATGAACCATAGAGAAGTTGGAATACAGTAGGTTTAACACCAATATAAATAAAGAATGAGTTCATTACAGTACCTTATGTGGTGGTTTTTCTTTCTTGCACTAACAGAGCTTATGAGATTTCCTGTTAAGTTTTGTGTTGTGAAGTTTTCAAGTTTTGGGTAAAGATTTGATGGACTATGGAATAAGGAGTGGCAAGAGCCTAAGCTTGGGGATGCCCATGGCACCCCAAGATATTCAAGGATAACCAAAAGCCTAAGCTTGGGGATGCCCCAGAAGGCATCCCCTCTTTCGTCTTCGTCTATCGGTAACTTTACTTGGGGCTATATTTTTATTCGCCACATGATATGTGTATTGCTTGGAGCGTCTTGTATGATATTAGTCTTTGCTTTTTAGTTTTCCACAATCATCCTTGCTGTACACACCTTTTGGGAGAAACCCACATGATTTAGAATTTATTAGAATATGCTATGTGCTTCACTTATATCTTTTGAGCTAGATAGTTTTGCTTTATGTGCTTCACTTATATTTTCTAGAGCATGGCGGTGGCTTAATTTTGAAGAAATTGTTAATCTCTCATGCTTCACTTATATTATTTTGAGAGTATTTTAGAACAGCATGGTATTTGCTATGGTTATAAATTTGGTCCTAGAATGATGAGCATCCAAGTTGGGTATAAGAAAAACTATCATAGAAAGTGCATTAAATACTAGGATCAATTTGATGCTTGATAACTATTTTGAGATATAAAGGTGGTAATGTTAGAGTCATGCTAGTTGGGTAATTATGAAATTGAGAAATACTTGTGTTGAAGTTGGCAAGTCCCGTAGCATGCACGTACGGTAAAAGTTGTGTGACAAATTTGTTGCATGGGGTGCTCTTTTAATTGTCTTCCTTATGAGTGGAGGTTGGGATTGTGCAATGGTTAAATCCTACCAACCCTTCCCCTAGGAGCATGTGTAGTAGTACTTTGTTTCGAGGGCAAGTAGACTTTTGCAATAAGTATATGAGTTCTTTATGACTAATGTGAGTCCATGGACATACGCACACTCACCCTTCCACATTGCTAGCCTCTATTATGCCGTGCAACCTTCGCCGGTATCATGCACCCATTATTTACCTTCCTCAAAACAGCCACCATACCTACCTATTATGGCATTTACATAGCCATTCCGAGATATATTGCCATGCAACTCTCCGGTGTTGGTGTAGATGTTGATGGAGATTGACCCCCTATTGATGAGAGGATCGATAGTGATGACGATGGCGACGATTTCCCCCGCCCGGAGGGATGTTTCCCCGGCAAAACAGCTTCGCCGGAGCCCAAGATTGGTCCTGCCCATGTTCCACCTCGAGACGGCGGCGCTTCGTCCCGAAAGCTTCCTTATGATTTTTCCAGGGCAAAAGACACCATATAGCAAAATATGGGCATTGGGGGCCTGTCAGGTGGCCCACGAGGCAGGGGGCACGCCAAGGGCGGTAGGGCGCGCCCTCCACCCTCGTGGCTGGTGGGTGGCCCCCCTCTGGTGCTTTCTTCGCCCAATATTTTGAATATATTCCCAAACTGACTTTCATGGATTTTCAGGACTTCTGGAGTTGTGCAGAATAGGTCTCTAATATTTGCTCCTTTTCTAGCCCAGAATTCCAACTATCGTCATTCTCCCCTCTTCGTGTAAACCTTATAATATAAGAGAGAAAATGCATAAGTATTGTGACATAATGTGTAGTAAAATCCCATAATGCAATAAATATTGATATAAAAGCATGATGCAAAATGGACGTATCAACTCCCCCAAGCTTAGACCTCGCTTGTCCTCACGCGAAAGCCAAAATCGAAAAATATGTCCACATGTTTAGAGATAGAGGTGTCAATAAAATAAAATACGGACATGAGGGCATCATGATCATTCTTAGAACAGGAACATGTATATTGTCATACGATTTCTTATGCTAAAGTAACAATCTATTCACAATGTAAAGTATGAATCAAAAACTTCATTGGAGACTAACAAACTATGATCTCGGTCATTGAAGCAATTGCAGGTTATCATAACATCGGAAAGAGTCAATATAAGAGCTTTTCAGCAAGTCTACATACTCAACTATCATTTAGTCTTTCACAATTGCTAACACTCACACAATACTTATGGGTACAAAGTTTCAATCGGACACAGAGAAAGATAGGGGCTTATAGTATCGCCTCCCAACCTTTTACCTCAAGGGTAATGTCAACAATAATAATTTATGAAAACCTACATCCAAGTGGATATATATATATATATATATATATATATATATATATATATATATATATATATATATATATATATATATATATCAGGATCTTTCCAACACATAGTGCTTGCCAAAGGATAAAGTGTAAAAAGGAAAGGTGAAGATCACCATGACTCTTCTATGAGGGTAGAAGGTAGAAATAAAAGATAGGCCCTTCGCAGAGGGAAGCAGAGGTTGTCATGCGCTTTTATGGTTGGATGCACAAAATCTTAATGCAAAAGAACGTCACTTTATATTGCCACTTGTGATAAGGAACTTTATTATGCAGTCCGTCGCTTTTATTTCTTCCATATCACAAGCTCGTATAAAGATTATTTTATTCACACTAATAGATCATACATATTTAGGGAGCAATTTTTATTGTTTGTACCGATGACAACTTACTTGAAGGATCTTACTCAATCCATAGGTAGATATGGTGGACTCTCATGGCAAAACTGGGTTTAGAGATGTTTGGAAGCACAAGTAGTATCTCTACTTGGTAATAATAATTTGGCTAGCATGAGGGGGAAAGGCAAGCTCAACATGTTGGATGATCTATGACAATATAACTTATTCGGATATAAGAAAACATAACCCATTACGTTGTCTTCCTTGTCCAACATCATTTTTTTAGCATGTCATATTTTAATGAGTGCCCACAATCATAAAAGATGTCCAAGGTAGTATATTTATATGTGGAAACCTCTCTTTCTTTATTACTTCCTATTAATTGCAACGATGACCAAAACTATGTTTGTCAACTCTCAACAACTTTTATTCATCATACTCTTTATATGTGAAGTCATTACTCTCCATAAGATCAATATGATCTTTTTATTTCTTTTTATTCTTTCTTTTATTCTCTCAAGATTGTAGCAAGATAGCAAAGCCCTCAACTCAAAACTACTCTTCATTATATATAGCTCACGAACTCGATTACATAGATAGAGATCAAAACAAAACTCAAAGCTAGATCATACTAAAATTTATTCTACTAAATCAAGATATAACCAAAAGGATCGAACTAAGAAAAATGGTAAAGATAGAAGTGTGATGGTGATACGATACCGGGGCACCTCCCCCAAGCTTGGCGGTTGCCAAGGGGAGTGCCCATACCAATGTATTTATATCTCTTTCTTCGAAGATGGTGATGATGGAGTTGTTGATGATGTAGGCTTGTCATCCATCTTCCAAGGCATAGGCTCACCATCATAGAAGGATGATCGAGTATCCGGGATCCTAAAATCTGCAGCCAAACTCATCCTCTTGAATATATATTCATACTCACAGTTTTGGTTTTGCAGGTCATAGATCTGAGCTTGGAGGTGCTTGATTTTCTCGTGAAGCTTGAAGATGGTCTCCCCGATGTTCTTGGCATCAAGCTTGTGGTTTTTGGTGAATTCCGTGATCATCATGTGATTGGCATTGAGTCCGCGCTCCACCATCCCTTGGCACTTGAAAATTTGTTGCTCCATTGCTTCGAGTCTTGTCTCCATGCTTCCGGTCCTTCTCAGTCCCTCAACATCGCGGATGTGCAGCACCCCCTCATGCATCTCGATGGTTTGAGGGTGTTGCAGCACCTCTGCAAGGTAAGGGTTGATGACCTTCTCGAGAAACTTGTCATTGGGGGCGCTTGAAGACGTCATGGTGATATAGATCTGTCAGAAAAACAACTCGAAACAAAAGCAGAGGATTTTCTCGTGGTACGGTGCTCAAAACCTTCGGAAGATTATATAATGAATTTTTACCGACCAAACGAAGTATCGTGAGAGAAAACGGAGTCCGGAGGGCACACGAGGTGTTCACGAGGCCGGGGGCACGCCCAGGGGGGTAGGGCGTGCCCTCCACCCTCATGGATGCCTCGTGTCTCTTTTGGACTACTTTTAATTTTCCTAATTTTTTAAATATCCCAAGGCGGAGAAAAATTGCTATTTGAGCAGTTTTGGAGTCGGTTTACTTACCGTGCCACATACCTATTCCTTTTTGTAGTCTGAAACGTTCTGGAAAGTGTCCCTTATGTACTCCTCTGGGGTTACAATGTCAATAACATTGGTTTCAACATTTATGGGATTACCTGAGATATAATGTTTGATTCTTTGACCGTTCACCACCTTCCGATTTGTGCCTTCCGTGTTGTTGATCTTTATGGCACCGGAATGATAGACCTCCTCGATAATGTAAGGACCTTCCCATTTAGAGAGAAGTTCTCCTGCAAAAAATCTTAAACGAGAGTTTTATAGCAAAACATAATCACCTACATTAAAATCACGCTTTTGTATCCTTTTGTCATGCCATCTTTTAACTTTTCTTTAAACAATTTGGCATTCTCATAGGCCTGGGTTCTCCATTCATCAAGTGAGCTAATGTCAAATAGCCTATTCTCACCGGCAAGTTTGAAATCATAATTGAGCTCTTTAATAGCCCAATATGCCTTATGTTCTAGTTTGAGAGGTAAGTGAAATGCTTTTCCATAAACCATTTTATGCGGAGACATACCCATAGGATTTTTATATGCAGTTCTATAGGCCCATAATGCATCATCAAGTTTCTTGGACCAATTCTTTCTAGATCTATTAATAGTCTTTTGCAAAATCAATTTAATCTCTCTATTACTCAATTCCACTTGACCACTAGACTGAGGGTGGTATGGAGATGCAATTCTATGATTAACATCATACTTAGCAAGCATTTTACGAAAAGCACCATGAATAAAATGTGAACCACCATCACTCATTAAATATCTAGGGACTCCAAAGCTCAGAAAAATAACTTCTTTAAGCATCTTAATAGAGGTGTTATGATCAGCACTACTAGTTGGAATAGCTTCTACCCACTTAGTAACGTAATCAACAGCAACTAAAATATGTGTATACCCATTAGAGGAAGGAAAAGGTCCCATATAATCAAAGCCCCAAACATCAAATGGTTCAATAACAAGTGAATAATCCATAGTCATTTCCTGACGTCTACTAATATTACCAATTCTTTGACATTCATCGCAAGACAAGACAAACTTATGGGCATCTTTGAAAAGAGTAGGCTAATAAAAACCGGATCGCAATACCTTATGTGCAGTTCTATCTCCAGCGTGGTGTCCTCCGTAAGCCTCGGAGTGACACTTGCGTAGGATATGTTCCTATTCATGCTCAGGTACACAATGTCTAATAACACCATCTACTCCTTCTTTATAAATGTGTGGGTCATCCCAAAAGTAATGTCTCAAATCATAGAAAAACTTTTTCTTTTGCTGGTATGTGAAACTAGGTGGTATAAATTTAGCAACAATGTAATTAGCATAATCAGCATACCATGGAGCTGTACGAGAAGCATTTATGACAGCTAATTGTTCATCAGGGAAACTATCATCAACAGGTAGTGGGTCATCAAGAACATTCTCTAACCTAGACAGGTTGTCTACAACGGGGTACTCAACTCCCTTTCTATCAATAATATGCAAGTCAAATTCTTTTAGCAAGAGAACCCATCTAATTAGTCTAGGTTTAGCATCTTTCTTTTCCATAAGATATTTAATAGCAGCATGATCAGTATGAACAATTACTTTGGAATCAACAATATAAGGTCTGAACTTATCGCAAGCGAACACAACTGCTAAAAATTATTTTTCAGTAGTAACATAATTTCTCTGGGCACTGTACAGAGTTTTACTAGCATATTGGATAACATTTAATTTCTTATCAACTCTTTGTCCTAGAACATCACCTACAGCATAATCGCTAGCATCACACATATTTCAAAGGGTAAGTTCCAATTAGGTGGCTGAACAATAGGTGCAGAAATCAAGGACTTCTTAAGTATTTAAAATGCTTCTACACAATCATCATCAAAGACAAAAGGAATATCTTTTTGCAAGAGATTAGTCAGAGGCCTAGAGAAGTCTTTAATAAACCTCCTATAGAAACCAACATGACCAAGGGAACTTCTTATACCTTTGATGTCCTTAGGACACGATATCTTTTCAATAGCATCTACTTTAGCTTTATCAACTCCAATACCTCTTTCAGAAATTTTATGCCCAAGACAATACCTTCATTAACCATAAAGTGGCACTTCTCCCAATTCAAGACAAGATTAGTTTCTTCACATCTCTGCAAGACTCGATCAAGGTTGCTTAAGCAATCATCAAAAGAAGTTCCATAATCGGGGAAATCATCTGTGAAAACCTCAACCATCTTTTCACAAAAGTTAGAGAATATAGCAGTCATACATCTTTAAAAGGTAGCAGGTGCATTGCATAAACCAGAAGGCATACGTCTATAAGCAAAGGTACCGAAAGGGCAAGTAAAAGAGGTCTTTTCCTGATCCTCTTTTGATACAGGTATTTGAGAGAAACCAGAATAACCATCTAAGAAAAAATGTGTATGTTTGGATAGTCTTTCTAGCATTTGATCAACAAAAGGTAGAGGGTAATGATCTTTTCTAGTAGCTTTATTTAATTTGCGAAAATCAAGTTGTAACAATTCTTTGTGGGATCAATTCGTCCTTATCATTAGGAACAACAGTAATACCTCCTTTCTTAGAGACACAATGGACAGGACTTATCCACTGACTATCAGCAACATGATAAATTATACTTGCCTCCAAAAGCTTTAGTATTTCATTTGTTACCACTTCTTTCATCTTAGGATTTAACCATTGTTGGTGATCAACAACTGGTTTAGCATCTTTCTCCAATTTTATTTTGTGCTGGCATAGAGTGGGACTAATGCCCTTAAGATCATCAATAGTATATACAATAGCAGCACGGTGCTTCTTCAGAGTTTTCAATATTTTTTCTTCTTCATGCTCTGAAAGTTTAGCACTAATAATAACAGGATATATCTTCTTTTCATCAAGATAAGAGTATTTCAAAGTACCAAGTAATTGTTTAAGCACAAACACGGGATCTCCCTTGGGTGGAGGAGGATCCCCTAGGATTTCAACAGGCAAGTTGTGTTTCAAAATAGGTCCCTGTGTAAAGAATACTTCATCTATTTCCCTTCTTTCATTCATAAACATATCATTTTCATGGTCTAGCAAGTATTGTTCTAAAGGATCATTAGGAGGCACGGCAATAGAAGCAAGACCAATAATTTCATCTTTACTAGGCAATTCTTTATCATGGGGTTGGCTGTGAAATTAAGCAAAATTAAAATCATGAGACATATCCCCTAGACCGACAGTAACAATATCCTTTTTGCAGTCTATCTTAGCATTAAGAGTATTCGAGAAGGGTCTACCAAATATAATGGGACAAAAGTCATATTGTGGGGAACCAAGAACAAGAAAATCAGTAGGGTATACATCTCTAACAATCCCAATTGGTGAAATAGTATCTCTATTGGAAAGCTTAATAGTAACATCAATATCTTCTATCTCAGCAGGTGCAATATCATGCATAACTTCTTTGTATAAGGAATGGGGTATTGCACTCACACTAGCACCCATATCACATAAGCCATGATAACAATGATCTCCTATTTTAACAGAAACAAGAGGCATGCCAACAATAGTTCTATGTTTATTTTTAGTATCGGGTCTAGCAATTCTAGCAGCTTCATCACAGAAGTAAATAACATGCCCATCAATATTATCGACCAAGAGATCTTTAACCATAGCAATACTAAGTTCAACTTTGATTTGCTCAGGGGGTGTAGGTGTTCTAGCATTACTCTTACAAACCACAGTTGAAGCTTTAGCATGATCCTTTATTCTAACAGGAAAGGGTGGTTTCTCAATATAAGCGGTAGGAACAATAGATCAACATTATAAGTAATAGTCTTTTCTTCAACTATAATAGGTTCTACTACTTTCACTTCAATGGGAGGATGATATTTAAACCACTTCTCCTTAGGGAGATCAACATGAGTAGCAAATGATTCACAGAAAGAAGCTACTATCTTAGAGTCAAGTCCATATTTAGTGCTAAAATCACGAAAGGCATCGGTATCCATAAAAGATTTAACACAATCAAACTTAGGTGTTATACCTGACTCCTTGCCTTCGTCGAGTTCCCAATCTTCAGAGTTGCGTTTAATTCTTTCCAATAAATCCCATCTGAATTCAATAGTCTTCATTATAAAAGAACCAGTACAAGAGGTATCGAGCATGGAGTGATCATTAAGAGGAATCCGAGCATAAACTTTTTGAATAATAATTTCTCTTGAGAGCTCATGATTGGGGCATGAATATAACATCGACTTAAGCCTCCCCCAAGCTTGAGCGATACTTTCTCCTTCATGAGGCCAAAAATTATATATATAATTATGATCACAATGAACCAAATGCTTAGGATAAAACTTCTGATGAAATTCCAATTTCAATTGGTTGTAGTTCCGTGATCCGATATCATCACATAGCCTATACCATGTCAATGCCTTTCCCTTCAAAGATAAGGGAAGACCTTCTTCTTGATAACTGAGGGAGTCCTGGATTAAGGGGTCCTCAGACAGCCGGACTATATACTTTGGTCGAACTGTTGGACTATGAAGATACAAGATTGAAGACTTTGTCCCGTGTCCGGATGGCACTCTCCTTTGCGTGGAAGGCAAGCTTGGCAATACGGATATGTAGATCTCCTTCTCTGTAACTGACTCTGTGTTACCCTAGCCCCCTCCGGTGTCTATATAAACCAGAGGGTTTAGTCTGTAGGACAACAACAATCATAATCATAGGCTAGCTTCTAGGGTTTAGCCTCTACGATCTCGTGGTAGATCAACTCTTGTAATACTCGTATCATCAAGATCAATCAAGCAGGAAGTAGGGTATTACCTCCATCGAGAGGGCCCGAACCTGGGTAAACATCGTGTCCCCCGCCTCCTGTTACCATTAGCCTTAGACGCACAGTTCGGGACCCCCTACCCGAGATCCGCCGGTTTTGACACCGACATTGGTGCTTTCATTGAGAGTTCCACTGTTCTGTCATGATAAGGCATGATGGCTCCTTCAATCATCTTCAATGATGTGGTCCAGGGTGAGGTTTTCCTCCCCGGATAGATCTTCGTATTCGGCGGCTTCGTACTGCAGGCCAACTCGCTTGGCCACCTGGAGCAGATCGATAGCTATGCCCCTGGCCATCAGGTCAGGTTTGGAAGCTTGAACTATACTGCCGACGTCCGCGGAGACTTGATCTTCGACAGACCCGAGCCCATGTCAGCAGCGCCGAACAGTCACGACGAGCATGACTCAGATTTGCCGTCGGACAGTGTTCGGGAGATCGCCCCTGCGGCCGCCCCGGTCCCTAATCTGGAGCAGATCGCGCCATCCGAGGACGGGTGGATGGATCCCTCCATGGAGGCCGCACACTTATCGGCACTGGAGATGAACACAGACTTCACCTCTAAAGATATCTGTGTCATCGGACCCTCGGACTCGTCTCCGGCCATAGGATCCGAACCGCGTACATCCGTGCCTATCGAATCTAATTGGGCACCGGTCATGGAGTTTACCTCCGCGGATATCTTTCAGCACTCGCCCTTGGGTGACGTGCTAAATTCATTAAGGTCTCTCTCTCTCTCTCTGTCAGGGGACTCTTGGCCGAACTATGTCTGGCTCGAGTGGGAAGCGGACGATGATGAAATTCGTTCCCCACCCACTACCCACTTCATAGCCACTATCGATGACTTAACCGACATGCTTGACTTCGACTCCGAAGACATCGACGGTATGGGCGACAATGCTGGAGACAAACAGGAACCACCGCCCACAAGGTGCTGGACAGCCACCTCATCATATGATATATACATGGTGGACACCCCAAAAGAAAGCAA
Organism: Triticum dicoccoides; assembly: GCF_002162155.2. NCBI lineage: Eukaryota > Viridiplantae > Streptophyta > Magnoliopsida > Poales > Poaceae > Triticum > Triticum dicoccoides. The sequence goes on from NC_041393.1 coordinate 232,400,259, forward strand.
TGGCAAGGATGCAACAGAGGACAATCCCATCAAGTAGCAACCAAAGCGACGATGTAGGCGCCGCTCAAAATCCCGCCATAGTAAAAACAGTGATAACAGCGCAAGAAAGAATAATACCCCGGTCGACTCCAAAGGAAACAACGACCCCATGGACCCAACGATGGAGCCGGATGAGCCAGGGGACGGTGATCATAGTCCGGAGTCGACATCCAATGACGCCGATCCCAAGGGTAAAATTCATCAACCTATCTCCGGAGAGGAGAACAGTCCGGACGACGATGCACTCATCATCCCGGAAAAACACTTGGAACAAGAGAACCTCCATAGAAGGCTTATTGCCACCGCGAGGAGCTTGAAGAAGCAGAAGCAAAGGCATAAGGCCGTGCAGGATATGCTCAACCTCAGATGGAACAAAGTGCTTGACACTGAATAAAAATACGGTGGCGATCGCCACACAAAGAGCTATCCAAAGCGCAAACTGCTGCCCGAATTCGATGACGAGGCTATAGAGCCCATTCAGCCAAAGAATAAAATGGCCAATCAGCCGGACCGACCACCCCGTGGCCGCGACAGGGCAGCTAATGATGCCGCACACAAGTCAGCACACGATTTACGTGAGCTCCTGGACAAAAAAGCCGGTATGGCCAGGTCCATCTATGGATCTAGGAAGCATGCTCCGGCGCAGGATCACAACCACCAAAATGATCATATTGATCGAATACCAGCTCGGAATCAATACCGAACACAACAACCATCGACAGCATGCCATGACACATCTAAATACAGGGGTGCCGCACACCCCCTGTGCTTCACCGATGAGGTGTTGTGTCAGGACCCCGATCCTATGCCACACCGATCTAGCATGTAACACCTCATATCACTTTGCGGCCTCACGCACGGTATCCCCACGGGTGTCGCCTTACCAGGCCCGGGACCGTTTGCGCCTTTTGGCTCACGTATATGATAGTGTCGCTAGCATCCATATGACAAAGAACCTGGGCTGACATGGCTAGTCGTGAACCCAAAGTGGCACTAACTTACAGGGACATGCATACGTGACCCAGCAACGAATGTGTCGGTCATCAGCGAGTGAATCCGAGCTGTAGCAACTGGGCCAACAGGACTCTGGTAAACCGGGCTGTAGTAGGCTAAACAGGACTCCGATAGAAACCGTGTGACATTTCCCCGAAGGGACAGACACAGGAACGAAGAAGGACACATGCCAGCCAGCCTAAGTGTTCCGGAGCAGTAGCAAGCTACCAAGGCTCAGTGGAAGCACTAGGAGACATTTCTCGGTAAGAGAGGCTACCAAGGATAAACAACTAGATAGTCAGATCCCACACATACCAAGCATTCAAACATACACACAATATGCTCGATATGTGCAAATACAACATGCATCACAACAAAACTCTATGACTAAGAGTATTTATTCATTAGGCTCCAAAGAGCCAGATATTACAAACATGGGTCTGATGACCCAGCATTCAAATCATAAAAGTAACAAGCACAAGCGGAAGCTTAACTTGTCTGAGTACAATCAACTACAAAAGAAAAGGCTGAGAAGCCTGACTATCTACAAGACCCTGCCGAGGGCACAAGATCGTAGCTGAGGTAACAAGCTAAATATCGAAGTCCATGCGGAACTACTAGCGAGACTAAAGTCTCTCTGCAAAAACATAAATTAAGCAAACGTGAGTACAAATGTACCCAACAAGACTTACATCAGAACTAACTACATATGCATCATTATCAACAAAGGGGATGGTGGGGTTTAACTGCAGCAAGCTAGCTTTGACTCGGTGGCTAACCTGAACTACAACTGCAAGTAACTCTTTTGAGGTGGCACACACGAGTCCACATATTCACCAAATCAATACACCACTATGGATCCGCTCCCGTCTCCCTACGAGAACGCCATCCATAGCACTCACGTTTATCTTGCGCATTTTAGAGTATCCACTTCAAGTTATCTATGAACTGTACAGGAAACCCAGAAGTCCTTTACCGCGGACACGGCTATTCGAATAGATCATATTAACCCTGCAGGGGTGTACTTCTTAACACACGCTCTTGCCACTTACCGCCATGTACACGTCATGTATCTCGGCAACATTCAAGTGAAAGCCTGGCGAGGGAGCCGGCCACGACCTGACTAACCACACAAGTCTCTAGTCCAGGTTTATCGCCTATTCGGGTTCCATCCGCAAGGAGATCCGGTCGGGGTGTCGCTCACGGCCCCAAACAATGTGTACAGGGTTCCAAGCCCACCAAACGGGCGACGCTTGGCATACCCGGCCACGGTGCCTAGTCTGACCCAAGCCCACCTGTACCGGGTGCCACTTGGTAGACTACTAACACAACCTACAAACACCAGAAACTAGTTGCAACTCCTGGACAGAGATCGAGTTGATTAATAAGTCGAGAGGGGCACTTAAGCATTCGAATGTGTGGTAGTAGTTGTTCATGGATCACAAACACATAACTCAGTTCCTGAGGACGGCTTCAATGAGACAACCCACCATGTACTCCTACATGGCCTCTCACCGCTACCTTTACCAAATTGTGTTCACACACTTAGCTCACACACAGTAGGACATGTTCACCACCATTCCAATTCGTCCCCAATGAATCAGACCTGACTCAACTCTAAGCAGTAGCATGCATGACAAACAAGCATGAATGAGTAGGCACATCAAGGCTCAAACAACTCCTACTCATGCTAGTGGGTTTCATCTATTTACTGTGGATATGACAGGTCATGGAGAGGAAAGGGGTTCAACTACCGCAGCATGTAACAGTTGAATCGCTATTGTCCTAATGCAGTAATAGAGAGCAGGAGCAAGAGAGTGGGATTGTATCGGAATGAACAAGGGGGGTTTGCTTGCCTGGCACTTCTGAAGATAGTATAGCTCTTCAGCAGTGTCATCGAACTCATTGTCGGAACACGTCTATCGAGAGGGAACAACACCGGCAAACAGAGAAGGAACACAATCAATGCAATGCAACAATATGATGCATGAATGTGACATGGCAATATGCTGTGATTTGAGCTCATGTAACTAGCAATGATTTGAATGGAGTTGGTTTGAACACTAGGTTCAAATTCAAACTCCACATGGGACATTTAAAATGCCATTTATTCAAATTGTAATAAACATTGGCTGTAAGTTATTCAAACATGCATGAAAATGCCATAAATAGATTCTTTGGATTTTTCTGATCATTTTTCATATATAAATTATCTCATTCTGAGCTACGGTTGAATTTATATTATTTTTAGAAGTTTTGAGTATTTTTTGAAATAATAAATCATTTCTGATTTATTTAAAATCCCAGAAAATGCTTACTGCGTCAGCATAACATCATTGTGACATTAGCAGGTCAACTGCGGTGACCAGGTCAAACCTGACCAGTGGGGCCCACTGGTCAGTGACCCAGTGCCAGCTATAGAGGCTGACACGTGGGACCCGGTCAATGCTGACGTGGCCGAGTCAAAGGTGACAGGTGGGCCCCCTGTGATTAGTTCTAATCTAACAGAGAAGTTAATTATTAACTAGGCACTGGGGCCCACATGTCAGTGGCTCTAGGGGTTAATTAGTGATGTCATTAGCTTCTAATGATGGCCACGTCGACCTCGCCGAAGTTCAGCCGGCGGTGACCAAATCCGATGACGGAAACGCCACGGGAAAGCGCTACAGGGGACGGTTTCGGGCGTGGTTTGTGGCTATGGGTTGCTAAGCTTCGCGCGCATCCAGGGGTGGTAGCAGCTCGAGCTGGGGTGGCTAGAGCTCACCGGAATGGAGCTTGCGGCGGCGCCGGAGTTCGGCCCCGAGCGGCGCAGAGTGCTGTGGCGCAAGTCAGTAGCTTCGAGCGGCGGAGTTAGGTTCGTGGAGACCCGCTGAGTTCGCGGCAGTGCTCAAGTGAGAGTTGTGGCTGCGGTTACAATGGTGGCGCCATGGACGGCGGTGGTGAGCTTCGGCTGCGCTGAGGATTGCAGCTACAGCGAGCAAATGAGCGCGGGGAGAGGGGGGGGAAGAAGAGGAGCTCACAGCAGGGTCGTTGACTGTCTCAGAGGGCTCGGGGAGGCGCTGGACGTGGCAAATTGAGCGGCGGGGATCGTCGGCATCCGAGGTCGAGGACGGCGGCGTTGGCGGCTTCAGAGGCCATCCGAGCTCGTGGGACTCGACAGGAAGATGTGGCAGGGGACTGCGGACATGCTGGTCATGATGGTGAGGCAAAACGACAGCGGTGGCCACGCGACAGGGAGCGGCGGTGATGGTGGCGCTCGGCCATGGCTGCGGGCAAGCGAGCGGGAGGGAGAGAGCCAGGAAAGAGGGGGGAGGACAGAGGGGGTCGAGGCATCTCCAGGCGCGGGGACAGGGAGGAGGATGAGCCTCCAGCGCGAAGCAGGAGGTGGCATCGACGCGCGTGTGTGTCCAGCACGCAGCTGCTTCGGTCGGCGGGGTTGAAGATGACTGGCAGAGGCCAGTGGGTTGGGCCTCTGCTGGGCTCGGGTGGGGCGCCAGGTAAGTCCAGGTGAGTTTGCTCTCCTTTCTCTATTCCTTCTGTTTTCTATTCCTTCTGTTATATTTTGATTTAGTAAAAATACCAAACCATTTGATAAAATGTTGAAAATAACTGTGGGCACTTGTGAAATTATTCCCAACATCCCTCAAGAAGTTTCAGAATTATTAGAGCATTTAAAATATTTATAGGATTTAAATGCCCTAATTTAAATACAATATGAGTTAATTCAAAAATCCAAAAATGATCTAAGAATATATTCATCATTTTTGGCAGAGGTTTCCACCTTAACCAGAAATCATGAACTTTTCTTAGGGACATTTTGGGTTTATTGAAAAGATTTTATGGTTGACCCTATTTGATTTAATTTTGGTGCTAGGGTTTGTCAATCCCCATTTCAACTTAAATAAAATTTTAAACTTGATGCAACAAGATGCAAACACCAGGCAGTACCAGAAGCTAGGGATGTGACATGCTGGATCATGAATTCCAGAAGGATTTAAACCTGTGAATATAGAGGCATACGACGGAACGACAGACCCTGGGGTCTAGAGTGAGGATTTTATCCTGCACATCCACATGGCTCGCAGAGATGATCTCCATGCCATAAAATACAGGCCTCTCAAGTTGAAAGGACCAGCTTGGCACTGGTTGAAAAGCCTCCCCGAAAACTCAATTGGAAGTTGGGAGGAACTTGAGGATGCTTTCAGGGACAATTTTCAAGGGACCTATGTCCGACCTCCGGATGCAGACGATTTAAGTCACATATTCCAACAACCCAGAGAGTCAGCCCGTAAGCTTTGGAACAGATTTCTCACTAAGAAGAATCAAATTGTCGACTGCCCGGATGCCGAAGCCTTAGTGGCTTTCAAGCACAGTGTCTGGGACGAATGGCTTGCCAGACACCTCGACCAGGAAAAGCCGAGGACAATGGCAGCCCTAACAAGCCTTATGACCCGCTTTTGCACGGGCGAGGACAGTTGGCTAGCCCGTAGCGGCACCAGCGACCCAGGCACATCCGAAGTCAGGGATGGCAACGGGAAGCCGTGACGCAATAAAAACAAGCGTCGAAACAATGAAGACAACCCAGATAACACGGCGGTCAACGCCGAATTCAGGGGCTCTCGACCCGGTCAACGGAAAAAGCCATTTAAAGGCAGCAAAGATGGACCGTCCAGCCTAAATAAGATTCTAGACAGATTATGTCAGATTCACGGCACCTCCAAAAAACCTGCAAATCACACCCACAGGGAGTACTGGGTTTTCAAGCAGGCCGGCAAGCTAAACGCCGAACACAAAGGGAGGGAGATGCCAAGTGAAGACGAGGATGAGCCGCGCTAGCCGAGCACTGGTGGACAGAAAAAATTCCCAGCAGAAGTCAAAACAGTGAATATGATTTACGCAACTCACATACCAAAGAGAAGGCGCAAATGCGCACTCCGAGACGTATACACTTTAGAGCCCGTCGCCCCCAAGTTCAATCCCTGGTCGGCTTGCCCGATCACTTTTGATCGCAGGGATCATCCGGCTAGTATCCGGCACGGAGGACCGGCTGCCTTGGTGCTCGACCCAATAATTGACGGATACCATCTCACCCGAGTCCTCATGGACGGCGGCAGTAGTCTTAATCTGATATATCAGGACACTGTCCGCAAAATGGGGATAGACCCGTTAAGAATCAGCCAAAGTAATACTACCTTTAAAGGAGTAATACCAGGCGTAGAGGCCTGCTGCACAGGCTCTCTAGTACTAGAGGTTGTATTCGGTTCTCCCGACAACTTCAGAAGCGAAGAATTAATCTTCGACATCGCTCCATTCCAAAGTGGCTATCACATACTACTTGGAAGAACGACCTTCGCTCGTTTTAATGCAGTACCGCACTACGCTTATCTCAAACTTAAGATGCCCGGTCCATGTGGCGTCATCACAATTAGCGGAAATAAAGAGCGTTCTTTACGTGCGGAAGAATATGTGGCGGACCTAGCAGCCGAACACTGAACGGCCTCTCCGACCAGAATAAATGATCGGTGGTCAAGACCATGGACACGGTTAGACGAGTCCGGCGCACCACATGTTGTAACAGCTCAGATAAACCTGAGCTGGGGACGATGGATATACTCCCATAGGTGGCGCTAGGTGTTGCACGCATGCAAAAAAGCCCATAGTTTGACTTGACCCTATTAATACAGTAACAGATTGCATTTTCATGATCCGGTCAGAATAACCAACTTCTCGCATGAAGTCTTTCACCTGGGTTTTTTTCCCTTTTTCAGATGATCATTGTGCTACAGCCTTCCAGGATACGGCACAACGGAGATAAAGGCGCAGACGTGCAGCAGGGCCCCGCTCAAAGGTTTCTTTTTAGATTAACACCCTGCGTAAACCTTTTTTAATGTCTCTTGTTGCTTCTTCCCTCCGGACACTTTACACAACCGAGAGGGATACTGGGGTCATTGGCATTTCGCCACGCCAGACCAATGCATGTACCTGGAAACTCAGGGCTCATTATCGAGGGTGTTACTTAGCCCAGTATATGTTGTAAAGTCCGAATACCTTAGGGAGTGTTCGGCATCGCGAGTTTGGACTTATATGCATCAGCTCCGAATCATGTCTTTGGTCAATAGTTGGGTTTGCCCGGCTCCTGTGTTTTGCTACCTTACGTTCCGCCCTATCGGCTAAGGTGGTACCAGGAGAACTACTGCGATTGTGCCCTGGTTCATCTGGATGAGCACCTCAGTAGAGAAAGCCGAAAACTGACTGTCATGATATAGCGCGAGACCGGTCAACCACTCAATGACTCAGCAGAACTTTCGTGATTCCACCGCATTAACGAAGGACTGGTTTCCCAGTCATGTACCTACGCGCACCGTATTCGGATAAACATGGAAGTACCAGGGCTAGTAGCCCCACCGTCAAACTCCTATGGCTAAGTGAAAGTGTTAAAGCTATATAGTCTGATTGCCTAGTTCGCCATGCTATCACCTCCTTAATGGACCAAGAGGTTGGATCAAGTGTGATTACACGCTTTTCCGAACACCCCCGCATTATATGTGTGGGGGCTGAAGCCGACGATTGCAAACTTTCAAGTTATATACATACATACATAAACGGCCGCACAGGAGGCACTATAATACTTTCAGGAAAAAGTATAAACACAACCCTTATAATGAAAATAGCATTGTTTTTACAATTCAGATACATGTCACTCGAACATGGTACTCTTCGAGCACCGAGCCTCTATTAAACGGGCACCTTCTAGGACTTCTTCAAAATAGTGCTCGGTCGGGTCCTGGCCTCCCGCTGGACCCCGGGTCGCAATAGCGGTGGCCTCCATCCCTACCCAGTATGTCTTAACACGGGCAAGAGCCATCCGTGCACCGTCTATGCATGTTGACCTCTTCACGGTGTCGATATGCGACACAGCACCAAGGAATTGTTGCACCAAACCAAAATAACTATTCGACCTTGGTCCTTTAGGCCAAAGATGATCCACGACAGAACTCATAGCAAGCCCGGACAACCTATGGAGCTCGGCCCATGCGGCCATTTTTTCATTCGACGGCAGCAGACGCGTCGGGGCACTGAATTGCGACCAAAACAACCTTTCTACCTCGTGATCTTTTCGATCTTTGTAAAACTCAGTCACATCAGCAGCACTCTTTGCCAAGTCCGCATACGTGTGTGCAGCACTCCATAACTGGTCCAGAAGGGCATACTTCGGATCTCCGAACTTCATCCGCAACAAAAAGGGCCTCCCAGCCGTGATATCTCCGGCTTCACGAAGCTCCTCCCTTATCCCTCTAATTTCAGAGCGACTTTCCTTGGATGCTTCCAAGGCCTTCTTCAGGTCAGCCGCTTTTGCTTGGCTTTCCTTTTCAAGGAGCTCATATCGGCTGGCGGCATCTTGCAGCTCAACAGCCATCTTGGCTATTTTTTCTTCGCTCTGGCGATGAGCAGCCTATTCGGCTCTTAACTCTTCAGCCGCCTTCAGGGCGGCCACATCACTTATCCTGGCTTGTTCCTTGGCTCGGGCGAGTTCCGCCCGAAGGGTCTCCACGGCAGCGGCTCCATCTGCAGTCACAACATATTATAGATACTAGCATAATGCTCCTGTTAATATTTGCTGACTAAAACAAAAATACATACCCTGTGCCTCGTCAAGCCGCTTATTCACAAGCACGATGTCGGCATCCGCCACGTCAAGCTACCGCTTCAGCTCGGCAAAATCAGCAGTCCGGCAAGCCGCCGGACCCTCAGCCGCCTGCACATCGAAGCAGCACGATCATTACCTGGGACTATGATCATCTGTTTGCCACCTCTGGATGGCAACCAGAGTCTCAGGTGCTACTATCTATACAGAGCACAACTAGCGTGTGCGGTACCACAAAAAATACATATACATCACTTTGCGTACCTCAAAGCCTCTTAGCAGGCTCGTAAAAGCTTCATTCAACCCGCTTTTTGCGGATGAAATCCTCTCAATCACCGTACCCATTAAGGTACGATGCGCCTCTGAAATAGCCGCCTGCTCCAGAAGACCCATCAATGTGTCCGGTTGTGTGCCGGACAATCCTGGACTCTTTTTGTCGCTCTCCTTGGGAGCCGAATACTCCAGACTTCGGGCAGCCGAAGTGTTAACTTCTGGCCTTGGTGGATCAGGAGAAATCCTCCATGATGACACCTCGGAGTCGTCCGCCCCATGTGGCGGGGAGGCAGAAGGAGGCGTTTCGCTCTCCATCATCTCTGGAAGAAGATCCCCTGAAGACGAACTCTGTGGAGAAGGACTATGAGCTGGACTACAAGATATATGTCATGGTTATTATTCTCATAGATAAAACAGGATATATTTACCAAAGTACTTTTTTTACTTACAGCTCGGTTGAGGGCTGGCCCCCTTGCGGGCGCTGTGTGGTAAGGACGCCCTCTGGGGCAGGGCCCCCTGGCAAGGGTTTTTTCCCTCGTTTGGAAACCTCTGTTTCCAAGTCTTCAGAGGCGGCCCTTTTCTTCCCGTGAGGAGAGGGGATTTTAGATTCACCTCCCCGATTATCCTCCTTTGCGGAGGCACTTACTCCCCCGGTTTGGATGTGTAAAGTATGAAACCCGCCTATGACTTCTCTATTCCTCCCCTCGTCTTCTCCTGATGGCACCTGATACGGTGTGCGCTCAAGCATCCTGGTTAATAAAGGCTCCGGCGAGCCTTCGGGGAGGGGGGCCGAACACCTGATCCTCTCGGCCTTTCTTATCCAGTCCTGGCCAAGAACAATTTTTCAGGATGATGTTGTGTCAAATATAAAAACATCATGTTCGGTTGCGGAATTACTTACTTGAGTATCTGGACGGTTGTAGTTGACACCCGCATCCTCGGTGGTGTCCGGACACTTTATTCGTGATCCGAAGAACAATCCATACATCTCTTTGGGCGTCACGCCGAAGAATTGTTGAATAATTCACGGTCCTTTCGGGTTGAACTCCCACATACGGAGAGATCTACGTTGGCATGGTAGGACCCGACGAACTAGCATTACTTGCATTACCTTGACAAGACTGACATCCCTCTTAAGGAGGTCTCGGATGCGGCTTTGCAGTGTCAGCACGTTGTTAACTGGCCCCCAGTCCAGCCCCTTGTTGACCCATGATACCAGTTGAGGTGGAGGGCCCGAGCGGAATGCTGGAGTGGCCGCCCGCTTTGTGCCTTGGGGAGCTGTGATGTAAAACCACTCCCGTTGCCATAAGTCGGAAACCTCCGTGAAGGAACCCTTTGGCCATGGGGCGTTGGCGCCTTTGCTTATTATAGCGCCTCCGCACTCCACGTGATGCCCGTCAATCATCTTTGGCCTCACATTGAAGGTCTTGAGCCGTAGGCCGAAGTGGGGGGTGATGCGTAGGAAGGCTTCACACGACGATAAACGACGAGATGTGAAGGATGGAATCCGGAGCTAGATCATGGAAATCTAGCCCGTAATAGAACATGAGCCCTCTCACAAAGGGATCAAGACTAAAACCTAGCCCTCGGAGGAAGTGGGAAATAAATATGACACTCTCGTTGGGTTCGGGAGTGGGGATGACCTGCCCTTGAGCAGGCAGCCTATGCGGGATTTCGGCGGTGAGATACCTAGCCTCCCTAAGCTTCTTGATGTCCTCCTCTGTGACAGAGGAGGCCATCCACCGGCCTTGAAGGTTAGATCCGGGCATGGTTGAAGGTCCGAAGCGCTTAGCTTGAGACTTGGGTGTTGGAACTCAAGGTGGGGGAATGGAAGGATCGAGCATGGGAAGAAAAGGACAGACCTTGGCCCCTTTATAAAGAGGACGAATATCAAGCGTCCCCCGCGTGGCCGTTTGGAACTTGCCTAAAATCGAGGAGTCATATTAAACAAGCACGGTTGGGTTACCCACACCTGTATTGATGAGAATCCCATGATAAGGGGAACACGATCTCTGCTTCGACAAGACGTGCCAATAAAACCGCCTCGCAACACGTGTAGTGGCTGGTTGAGAAAAATGTTTTGAATAATGACCGAGCCATGGCGTGATGTCACGCAATGAAAAGTTGACAGCAGATTAGATTTGTGGAATATTGTGTCTCTACGGTGGTATGTGGAATTTGTTTTGCAGAGCCGGACACAATCCTTGTGTTCAAAATCTTCTATGGAGTATTCGGAGAAGGAACCCGCCTTGCAATGCCGAAGACAATCTGCGCGCCGGACTCATCATCATTTAAGCCTGGTTCAGGGGCTACTGAGGGAGTCCTGGATTAAGGGGTCCTCGGACAGCCGGACTATATACTTTGGCCGGACTGTTGGACTATAAAGATACAAGATTGAAGACTTCGTCTCGTGTCCGGATGGGACTCTCCTTTGCGTGGAAGGCAAGCTTGGCAATTCGGATATGTAGATCTCCTTCTCTGTGACCGACTCTGTGTAACCCTAGCCCCCTCCGGTGTCTATATAAACCAGAGGGTTTAGTTCGTAGGACAACAACAATCATAATCATAGGCTAGCTTCTAGGGTTTAGCCTCTACGATCTCGTGGTAGATCAACTCTTGTAATACTCATATCATCAAGATCAATCAAGCAGGAAGTAGGGTATTACCTCCATCGAGAGGGCCCGAACCTGGGTAAACATCGTGTCCCCCGCCTCTTGTTACCATTAGCCTTAGACGCACAGTTCGGGACCCCCTACCCGAGAACCGCCGGTTTTGACACCGACAATAACATCCTCAGACATACCTGCAAGCTTAAATAATCCACAAACTTCATCCACATAGATTAGGTGCATATCGGGATGCAATGGTCCATATCCTGTATAGGGATTAGCTAGCAGTTTCTCTATCATACCCGAAGGAATTTCAAAGTAAATATTTTCAGTACGTTCAGTAGGTTTAGGAGCAACTCTTTGCACTTCTGGTCGGGGTGAAGATACCCCGAACAAGCCCCTCAAAGGATTATTTTCCATAGTAACAAGTGACAGTAAATTTCAGCACACTATATACACTACAAAAAAAATACACTTCCATGATGATACGTGTTTGTCACAGTAGGTCACATTTTTTGTCATGCATGTACATCCATGACAAATTTATGACAGAATCAAGATAGTCATACCTGTGCTGTCGTAGAAGTGTTCGATGACATTACCAAAATTATCATCACGGAAGTGTCCACTTCCATGACGATAAATCACGCGTCACAGAACTGCTTTGGTCAAGGGTGACCGACACGTGGCATCCACCGTAATGGAACGTCGTTAAGCTATTGGGTCGGGTTTTGGATCCGATAACCCGTTAACAGCCCAGACCAATGGGGATTTTCCACGTGTAAAATCATCATTGGCTGGAGGAAACACGTGTCGGCTCACCGTTGGGACAGATGTCATCCACTCATTGGACAGAAGGCGCCTATGATACATCGACACATGGCACGGCCCAACAGAGGCCCATTCCTGTGAAAAGGCCGGCCCGTTTGACTTGGTCAAAAGGTGGCGGGCCGGCCCATGGAAAGCCTGTTAACGGCCTGTTCGCATATAGCCCATTTACAGCCCGCTAACCCAATGCCCGTTACGCCCTATCCGAATTAGGCCCAGTAGCGTCATCTGGGCCATCCAATATGATTCCAGCCCGTTTTCACTTCTGGCCCATGTATGGCCCATGACGTCTTTCGGCCCATATGAGGCCCTATGTAACTCTTGGCCTATTAACGGCCCGTGGTGAAACTGGCCCGCAATGAACAGTGTATCACTTTACACCCACTAACGGCCCATGGTGTAACTGGCCCGTAATGAATAGTATATCACTTTATACCCATTTAGGGCCCGTTATTCAGTTGGGTCGTTTCCAGCAAATGTTATCTTTCGGCGTTCTCAGAGCCCATTTATTCTTGGGCTCATTTCCAGCATTCGTTTACTTACGGCCCGTTACTGTCATTTTCTGCTTGTGGGCCAAATTCAGCCCGTGGTTACATCTTCCCATTTGTGGTACGTTAATACGTTGGGCCATTTTCATAGCGTCATCAAATATGGCCTATTAACGATGGCCCGTTTTGGTCATACGGCCCATAGAAGGCCCATTGTTTCTATGGCCCGTAGAAGGCCCAGTGTTTCTACGGCCCGTAGAAGGCCTATTGTTTCTATGGCCCGTAGAAGGCCTACTGTTTCTACGGCCCGTAGAAGGCCCACTGTTTCTACGGCCCGTAGGAGGCCCAGTGTCACTACAGTAAATATTAGCCCATGGTTATTGTGGCCTAGTTTTAAAAAGAACTGCACTGACTACAAGCAAACAAATAAACAAGACAACAAGGAAATAAATAAGCAAGCAACTTATGCTAGGCTATCACGGCTGTTACACATATTACATCCACCTGGCATCAAAGTTCGCCACCCGTGCAAATATAGGGAACAAAGCAGCATATCATATACATTGGTTGTCAAAGTTGGCAACCAGCGCAAATAAACGCCGCAGCAAAACAAATCCAGAACTGAAACCACTTCAGAAGATCTCAAGAAACAATATCCTGGGTACCCATAATGCTGGCAAGATGCTTAGCAAGCTTATTAACTTTCTCTGGTTTGGCGCTTAAATCCTCCAGCGCTTGTTGTTGCACCAGAAAATATGCATCTGAATTCTGCAGGGACTTCCTCAGTCCTTCAGCTTCCTGTCGCAGCACATCTGATCGATGTCTTTCAACTTGAAGTTGAGACTCAAGAAGACGAACTGATTGAGGCAGCGAGTTCGAAGAGCTTGTGCCAGCAGTAGTGGCCAGTAACTCGAACACTACATCAAGACAGGACTTTTGGGTTCCCTCACTGTCGTCAAGATAGTTTTTATCAGCTTTCTTGGAGACCAACAGGGATGTCTCACTATCTTGAACCTTATCTGCATTACTTCCTTTACCATTGGATAACGTGGTACTGTTTTCCAATATTTTGTCCGCATTCTAAAAGAGAAACAAGCAGACAGATCACATGTTTACCATGTTGTATATGAAACTCATTTTGGTAAATGAGTTCAGTAGTAAAGTGGACAGGATAACAACATGAAACAAACATATATCTATGTGCCATGGTCACTTTATGGTCTATATCATTCTAGTTTTTGTTGCCAAATCAAGATAGAGACACAGTTCAAATAATATTTGTTCAAGACAAAGCAGAATAGACAGAATATAAGTGTGGGTAACTATAGAGCAATAACAACACTTGTAATCTGCATGACATGAGAACATAACTGTTTATTCAATTGAAACTGAAATCAACATAGAGCAGTTTACAACAGCAAACCAGTTAAAGAAACAGGTTTAAAACATACCTGTTGTGCCATTGGAGTTTCAATTCCATCCTTCAAATTTGAAAATAGTTGGTATGAGTAAATACAGTAATGCAAGAGCAAAGGAGTATGAACCATAGCTACAGAACCTGACCTGAGAACAAATCTTCTTCTCCTTTAAGCGTTGAGTTGGGATTCGGAGTGGTGGTCCTCGTGCTTTGGGCACTGCAGTTCCCTTACTAACCGCTCGTGTTTGGGTGCTTTGTGGTGGAGACGGTGTTGTGTCAACTGGAACTAGGTTACTATCTGCCGGGGTTGGGGTTAAAAGGGGTGTAGCTGGTTCTCTGTCCAACTGGTAGGGGTACAATCTGCGAGAGTCTGGGTTATGTGTGGTGGATCTGGTCCTTGGGCAAGTACAGCTGTGGTTCTATCTGCATCAACTGGTAGCACTATCTTTTCTGAAGACCGTGTTGTTACTCCCTTAGATACTGCCATCACGCTCTCCAATTCAAATGGCTGATAAACAAGAAAAGTAATTGAAAGTATAGACATTGTATGATAGACAGGTGCAATGGATAGTGGGGAATAAAAGAGGGCATGAAATAATTCATATTTATGTTGTCTAACCAAACAGGATAGCATGACACAATTTCACATTATGATGGCTAACTAAAAAAGATGGAAAGACATAGTTCAAAATATGAGACTATGTAAATAGGATGACATGACATAACTATATAATGTGTTTATTAAATAGGTTGGCATGCCATAATTCACATACATTCATGGATAGAATGCCATAATTCTAAATATGATGACTGTAAACACTAAACATGATGAGATGATATAACTATATGATGTCTTTATTAAATGAGTTGCCATGCCATAATTCAGATAGATGATGTGTGTGTACTATGTAAACATGATGGCATGATATAATTCAAATATATGATTTATATAGTAAGCAAGTAAGCATATGGCAATCTATATATGATGTAAAAACTAAGCAATGCAATACAACATGCATGACATGGGTAATATAACCCTGCCAAGTTTGAGCATAGACCTCAGGGGGGAAATAGGACTGGTCAGCAGTCTCTGAATCCTCCTCTGAGGAGCTCTGTGTAGCCAGCAAGGTGTCTGCTTCAGCAGGTAGCATTGTCTGCTCTGAATACCTTGTTTTCACTCCAGATACTTCCATCACCGCTTCAAATGGCTGATGCACAGGAAGAGTAGTTGAATATACAAACGTTGTCGACAAATGGAACACGTAATACAAAAAAATGATAGCATGTTGTAATTCACATACATGATGATTGGCTAAACATCATGGCATTGCATAATTCACATATATAATGCCTTTGCAACAAGATAGCATTGTATAATTCACATATATAATGTCTTGCAACAAGATGGCAATGCATAATTCACATATATGGTAATTAGACACTGAACAGGTGGCATTCACACAAAGCATGTCTAAACTAATCAAATGGCATAGCAATGCAAGACACCATACGCACGATATGAGCAACATAACCCTGCCAAGTTAGAGCATACACCTCGGGGGGGGGGGATAGGACTGGTCATCTGTCTCTGAATCCTCCTCTGAGGAGCTATCCTTAACCAGTGAGATATGCGCTTCGTCAGATAGCATAGTCTGCTCAGAAGACCTTGTTTTCACTCTAGAATTTGCCATCACCGTGTCAAATGGCTGATGCACACGAAGAGCAGTTGAATGTACTAACATTGTTGACGAATGTAGTATGTAACGAAAAAAAAGATGGCCTGATATAATTTACATATAAGATGACTGGCTAAGCAGGATGGCATTGCAAAATTCACATATATGATGCCTGGCTAAACAAGGTGGCGTTGCATAATTCACATAAACGATGAATAAATTAAACGGATGGCATTCGCACAAAGGATGTCTAAACTAAGCAAATGACACATTTGATGTATAAAGTAAGCAATGCAAGACACCATATGCATGATATAACCAACATCAGCATGCCAAGTTAGTGCGAAGACCTCAGGGGGTAAATAGGAGTTATCTTCTCCTTCTGAATCCCCCTCAGAACAGATATCTTCCTCTCGATTACAATCTGAAACGCGTGGAGGGGGGCTGCCTTTGCGCCTACCATGGAGTGACGTCTGCATGAAATTATATTGCCACGCAAGGCTCGTCTCTTTTTCTCTACATGTTCAATTCCATTCTTTACAATAACTGTCATGCATAGGAATAAAACCTAGTGAGATTATGTAAGGAGTGCATGCAGAAATCCAGAGTGATGGTAGCAACCTGTGGATAGACCCAAAACCAATAATAGCAGGCAGATAATGGCTTCAGTTAATAAATACAGATAATGGCTTCTTTACTGTTTGTTTCCCACCCAACATGAAACTCATAGTAGACACCGGAGATTAACCAGATAGTAGATAGATACTATTGATAGCGGCCCCGATATGTACCCCACAACCATTTAAAAACTCAAGTTTGACCATTAGTTTGGAGCTGACTCAGAGTCTAATTGGTGAACAGGACGATAAAGTAGCATGTAATATTAAGCGATGCATAACATAAGTAGACACGAAAGAGTGCGACCTCTCTTGCGGACCCGTGTAGTCCTCGAGGTCATCTGCTTGGTTGATGATGGTAATGCAGTTTTCATGGCTGCCAGCGGCAGGGAAGAAGATCTGAGGCGGCGAAAGACAGTCTGGAGGCCGGATCCCTGCTCTGCTGGACCCTTCTGTCGTTGGAGTAGCTGAGCTGGGGTGGACGACGGCGCAGCGGGACCGGGACAAACCATGCAAGGTTTTCTTTGACAACTATCTGTAAGAGAAGTAATTCTGTAAGGGCTCGTTTGAATTTGAGGATTCCAACAATGCAGGGATAGGAAATAGACAGGAATAGGATAGGAATGCACGTGCAAAACAGAGAATTTAAAAACACATGATTTCTGCCAATCTGGATGTTTGATTCACAACAATTAGAAGATTACAGGATGCAAAGAAGCATGGTGAGACTAAGTCAAACCACAAGAAAATGTACGGTTATATTGCTATTATGCTACTATCTCTTAGTCTTGTGCTTCATGAATAGGAGTTTGAAAAGGAGGACAAGTGAAAAGTAAAATTCCTACATTTTTTCTATCAAGGAGACACTAAAGGAACAAATCCATGTGCTCAGTGGACAATATATATAACATGTAGAGTAAAAAAGAGATGCAACAAGTGTACAACCTCTTTGGCGAAGACATGTCGATCTCAGCGTGATTGGGTTGGCCGGTGAGGATATCTTCGGCTGACTTTGCTATCGGAGGAAGGGAAGAAGATCTTAGGCGTCTGGAGATGGAGCCCGAGGTACTGCTCCGCTGTGATGGAGGGTTTCATCGTTGGAGCAGCTCCGGTGAGTTGTACGACGCCGAGGCTGAAGCAGGACAAGAGAGACAATGAACAACGTTAACCTGAGTGGAATTCTAATAGCATCTCCAATACATGATGCAAAATACATAACCACAAAGTGTTAGATGTAAAATACATCAGCCGCTCATCTCTGAACTTAACTGTCGAAACTGAACTTAACTATCAAAACTGAACCTAACTGTCGAAACTAAATTTTGCTGTCGAAACTAAATTTTGCTGTCGAAACTGAACGCACTAGCAAGGTGAGGCTACATGTCGGTCGACTGACTTTTTCATCTCTGGTCAGTCGATTTTGCAGCCGTTGGATACGAAATCAAGGGCATGCGGTTCATCTTCAACCTCCACCCCCCCTTGAGCCACCAACCACCACCGGCCAAACAGCAGCCCCCCGCCGCCCGCGGCCGGCGGTGCGCCGCCCCGACCGCC
>NC_041393.1:232418783-232421800 GCF_002162155.2 Triticum dicoccoides
CCACCGCCGGCGACCACTGCCCCCATCCTGAACCCTATGATAGATAGTGGGGTACCTCTCCGGCGAGCCCCCCTCCCCGCTTCGGCTGGTTCTTCCTTCACCCCGGCGAGCCCACCCCTTCGAAATCGACTGACCCAAAAGTCGATTAAGTCGACTGAAGTGTAGCCAAATCGGAGCAGCATCGCAAGCAAGAGCAAGAGCAAGAGCAGCAGCGCGAGCAAGAGCAATAGCAAGAGCAGACCAGGCAGGGGACCGAGAGCCAGAGCAGAGCAGCAGCGCGAGCGAGAGCTAAAGCAACAGCAGCTCCTACTGATGTGGACGTCGCCGCCGAGGGAGCGACGCCGTGGAGGAAGTGGCCGGTGACGCCGCCGTGGATAGAGCCGTGCCGTGTCGGCTCGGGACCGAGCGCCGGCAGCACAGTGAGATCGAATCAAGAAGAAAATGCAGCGATTAGTGTACAACCTCTTTGGTGGCGCCGATTAGGCCGCAGCTTCATCCGAGGAAACGGTGATGATGATGCTCTTCCGGTGGTGCAGGTCAAGACAGCGGTGTGGGAATGGAGGTGGCGCGAAAGACGTGGGGAATGTCGGGCTAGCTCCTTGGAGATGGAGGACGGGGTGGCTGAACCGACGGGATGATGAGATCGACGACGGATCCTCATCCGGTACGGTGGATGAGGGACGTCGAGGTGTTGTTGTGGACGACGTCGTCGGGGAAGAAGCTCCGGTTGGGTGGCGGACGGAGCAAGGTGTGGGGTTTCGTTGCGGGTTTTCACGGCCTCGGTGTAGGAATGGGTGGGCGGATGGGATGGCAGTGGGGAACCATGGCTTAGAGACGCGCTTGTCCGAAATGTGGGGTAAGTTACGAAAGTACCCCACACCGATTTGAGGCAGTTCTTTCGGTTCAGGGGTACCACATGCATTTCACGTGTCGGGATTTCACAGGAGGTGGGAGTTTTCGCGCGCGTTGTAATTTCGGAATAGCAAGGCGCGGGTTGAGATGGAGGGAGTTGTTGGAGCACAACGAGACAAAGATATATCTTAAATATTTCGGGCTAACAAGGCGCGGGTTGAAATTTCCGGACAAGCCTAACGTGTACTGTACCAAATCAATGCGCACTACAAATGTCATTCAAAACTTTGAATTCATGTTATGTTCAATTAAAATATTTTGCTACGTGTGTAATGCATGCAACCTACTACTCAAATGAACGTTTTAGTGCACTCCAAACGTATATACTACCGCTTCAATAGGAACTAAATTTGAATAAGATCTACAGTAATGATTGTTGTGAAGTCAAAGCATTTGAATTCGTTTCTCTGTTTTAATAAGATCTACAATCATCAATATTGTCAAGTTAAACCATCGTTTGTGTATTATCTTCACATCACACCACATGATCAGTATCGAGTTACATATGAACTATGTGTACTATATGAACTCGAAATAGATTTTTTGAATCCACTTTATTTTGATTTCAAATCACATTACATTTCTAGCTCTAGCTAGATCTTCATAATCTAAACCATGTCTCATATGTATAATGTGTTTATCACATTATGTATGGTGCCCCGCCCCCTACGCCTACAAGTATTTAGATGTGAGTTGCAAAGACCACACATTACCACAAATTCAAATAAAATGTGAGAATGTTCGATATATAGTATTGTTTAGATTGCTCGATATTTAGTTGTAAGCTGCAAACACCGCACATTATCACAAATTCAAATAAAATGTGAGATTGTTTGATGTATAGTATGGTTTAGATTGTTCGGCATTTAGCTGTGAGTTGCAAACGCCATGCATTATCACATTATGGTATAACATGTGCACATCATGTGTATCACCGCTATATTCATGCATGCAATGTTTAAAACACTATGATCTCCTATTCAAATATATGAATCCGCTTTCATATCAAATTATGATCTTTGTTAGTCTCTTACACCCACACAGTCCTCTAACCTATGTAGCTACCACTAACTTTCTCTCGTGCATGCACACGCCCTCCTCGCCCTCCCCCTCCATCGGCATTCTATCCACCGGGCACATTCATTTTTTCCTTTATGTTGTTCTCCCAGAGTCTCCACAACTCCTTTCCGACACACACCGATCGATAAACCTCTCCAGCGATGCCTGTCTACAGCATACACACACAGCTTCAATCTCCTCCTTTATGTGTCCTTGCCTCGTGTCTCTCATATGGTCAGACACACGTGTAAACTCTCACCCCTCTTTTAATCGATCTCACAACCGCACACTCCTCCCCCTATCCAACTAGTAGTTGGGCCTCTCGCACCACCTCCTAGCTCCATTCTCTCTGTCTATCCGTTTCGCTGGGCCTTATTTGCCTCTAACAAATGGACGTACACCGACCGATCTCTCGATATACATATAGCCAGCTAGGTCCTTATAACTTGTTTTTACCCACACATCGATCGATCTACCTCATTAGTTGTGTCTCTCCCTTCCTCCGACAAACAACAATTGATCTACCGATCTAGTTAGGTTTGCTTACCAAACACATGGTTCCCCTTCATCATCC
Organism: Triticum dicoccoides; assembly: GCF_002162155.2. Taxonomy (NCBI): domain Eukaryota; kingdom Viridiplantae; phylum Streptophyta; class Magnoliopsida; order Poales; family Poaceae; genus Triticum; species Triticum dicoccoides. Next base: position 232,421,329 of record NC_041393.1, read on the forward strand.
ATGGATGCGTCCCGACAGATCTATCATGCACAGGCACACACAGAAACATATCCCCACTCTTACTGATAACATTGCAGTTCCACCCTCAATTTGTCTAGTAGGCCTCTCCCAACATCTCCGAGAAGCAACTCCATCACCCATCCAGCACTCTACCCCTCTCCCTCCCTCTCCCTCCCTCTCTCTCCTCTCTCTCTGTCCCATCATATTTCCCGTCCTTCAGTTATGTATGGATGTCGACCAATCTCCCTCATGACATAGCTGGGTCTCTCCTTCTCAACACATATACGAGTCATTCTACCTCTATAGTTTGGCCTCTGCCTACCCCTCCCCCCACCCCCTCCCCCCAACACACACCGATACATCAAGCGCTCTAGTCATGTCTCCCTGCCACACACAAACTTTACATGTGCCCTCTAACATTCCGGTAGGCCAGTCGCCCTATATCTTTGACTTGCACACACACACACACACA
>NC_041393.1:232421810-232422365 GCF_002162155.2 Triticum dicoccoides
TAGTCATGTCTCCCTGCCACACACACCGATACATCAAGCGCTCTAGTCATGTCTCCCTGCCACACACAAACTTGACATGTGCCCTCTAACGTTTCGGTAGGCCAGTCACCCTATATCTTTGACTTGCACACATACACACACACACACACAATTTCGATGGCTCTCTTCATCGATCTCGCACCCACCCACTTGATCCTCTCTTCGACTCTATCAATAGCTATGACCCCTCCCTCTCTTCTCGTGGATTGCCCGACCCTCTATGTATGATATGGATAGGCCTCCATTTCACACACATTGCATGCAAAATTTTGTTTGAGATGTCATCGACACATATTCCCACAAATAATTCATGAAATCAACCCCCCCACCCCACCCCACCCCCACCACAAAACAAAAAACACTCACGAATGCGGTTTGTATATCTCTCACACACCCACGTAGGTGGGGGGCGTGCACGAAGAGAAGAGGTGCATGCACGGCACACGTACTCTCGTCTCTCTCCGAACCACACCCGCGCGGGTACATGGTGGAGCTCATTTATGTAAGAAAAAGGTA
>NC_041393.1:232422375-232425887 GCF_002162155.2 Triticum dicoccoides
CACCACAAAACAAAAAACACTCACGAATGCGGTTTGTATCTCTCACACACACCCACGTAGGTGGGGAACGTGCACGAAGAAAAGAGGTGCATGCACGGCGCACGTACTCCCGTCTCTTTCCCAACCACACCTGCACGGGTACACGGTGGAGCTCATTTCTGTACGAAAAAGGCAGCCCACGTGGTAATTTGGCACGTGTACTAGTTGTCCACTTGGTGGAGGGAGGATCGTCTACCACGGGTGAACAAACAAATTGCGACTTGACGCGTTATGTTAAATTAAAAAAAGAGGCAAACCATGTGGGGCCTACCTTAGAGGCAAGGCTCTATACACTGGAGTACTTTTTATGTGTCCCGTCAACTCGCAGAACGAGGAGAAGCTTGCTTAGTACGCCGTCTCCCCCGCCCACGGGCGCGGTGGCTCGCAGGATGAGGTGAAGCTTGCTCCTCCCTCGCCCATGCGCGCGGTGGCTTGCAGGACGAGGAGAAAAATTTACTACTCCCTCTGTTTACTCATCGTCCCTACTACCTTGGTTATAGAGATTATATCATATTGTTTGGAATATATATGTCCTTAGTAGATTTCAATATGAACTACTAGTACATACTCCAAATACTGATGTATATAGACGTATTTTAGAGTGTACATTCACTCATTTTGCTCCGTATGTAGTAGCACTCTCCCTCGCCCCTCGACCCTCGCCCACGTGGTGGACGTGCAACAATTCATTCGGTCTCATATAGCCAGAACGATATATACTGCACTACCATTATCGCTCGACTTCCCGAAGAGGCGAAGAGCCGGTCGCAAGGTTAATATTTTGGAGATGCCAAGCACAAGGTTATAGGAGAACGAGTAGTAGGTGCCGCGTCATTTATAAATATATTTTTTTCTTCAGTGGCACGTACGCAATATGATAGGTTCATATGGAGAGAAAAGGAAACCGCTCCACTATATACATAGTCAGGACGGGCCAGCCTACACGGTTGCTTGTTGGGGTTGCTCCCTTCACACTCTCTCGCACAAAATAACTGTGGCCACATCTCTAACATCCCGGCGGATCACGTCCGCTTGGGGAAGGGGTGGATGATTAGTGTAGATGCGGTGTCCGTCGCCGACGGTGAAAACCCACTGTTGGCACGTCCCAATCAGGGGTCCCCGCCATTCTTTCTCACAAAGCGAGTGAGGTTGCCTTCGTCCCTTGCTCACTGCCGCGACGTGGGCAGTTGCCGCCTCCCGCCGCCCTCCTCAAGGTCGAGCTACGTCCCTCAGGTACAACTCCCTTTACAGCCGGCTTGCACCACTGCTCCAGCTGCCCACATCACTCCCTGTGGATATTTCTCTGCTTCTTTGCCCCGCACATACCTGATACCTCTACTGGCTTCTACGTAATGTATTTGTGATGAGTTTATGTCTCATCAACTAGTCCTAGTAATCTTATTCTAATCACGCTTCTTCAATTTCTTTGCCACAGGGATGCTCATCCCGATTTTGGTGAAACTGCACAAAATGATCCGATGGTCAAAAGGTTGCAAACTTCATTTATTAGGAAGCTCGAACGTTGCCAGCAAATTGAAGCCTGTTCAGGGTTCACGGTTCAAGGGCTAGGGACTGCATGGATATTTTTTTCTTTAGCTGCCTCTGTTCCAAAATAAGTGTCAACTTTAGTAGTAGTACAACTTTGTACTAAAGTTTGCACAAAGTTGAGACACTTATTTTGGAACGGAGGGAGTACATATTTGCTATGATCTGTCAATCATTGAGATGCAATAGCATGCATGTTAGTCTCCTTTGTATTTGATGAAATGTTGCAACGGGCAACCTTGGACGCAAGATACATGTAACAGGAGCTGGAAGCTTCATAGCATTGTACAAATTTATCTCGCTGATAAATTACAGTACGTACTAGTACTATACTAGTACTTCCTCCGTTCCTAAATATAAGTCTTTGTAGAGATTTCACCATTAACCACATGCGGATGTATATAGATGTATTTTAAGTGTAGACTCATTCATTTTGTTCTGTATGCAGTTCACCTAGTGGAATCTCTACAAAGACTTATCTACTAGTAATAGCTAGCCCCCACTACTAGGAATTCTCTATCCTCTCCTTGAGCCACATCATCAAATTGACGTAGCCGTTAGATGAAGTAAATCAGTCATAATAGCCATCTGATCTAGACGTTGAGAGGCTCAGCACTAAGCCACATGCAAGCATGCAGAAATACCGTGGCACATGCATGTGAGTGGGTTTTAAATCACATCAACATGTCTGCATGCAAGCATGCATCGGTAGCATGCATGTAAGTGAGCTTTTAAGTCCCATTAACATGTCAAAAAGAAAAATATAATCCCATTATGAAGTAGGAGTTGGCTGATCTTTTTTTCCTTATGTGGGATGATCTAAATGATGACGGGAGTTTATTTAGTTTGGCTACCACATTTTTCATCCGGTTATAGATTTTTTTTAGTTCTATGAAATCGATAATTTTGCGCAGAGAGATATACCGCTGTTCCGCGGCAACGAGCGGGGACTCATCTAGTAATATTTAGGAACGGGGGGAGTACTATGTAAAGAGTTAGGTGTCGCACGGTAATAGTGTGAGGTGGGCCATGTAATCACTGAGACTGCGTGTTTTCACTGCTCTTGCACTCCTCCGCTGTAAGAATGGAGAAAATTGTAATCTACTACATCCTTTCGCCGAAAGCGTGGGACATCCAGCAGTCCTACCACCTCAGTAATAAAGACCAATGAGCCGTCAAATCACATAGACCCAGCAGCAAGTTGGACGGACGAAGCAACCATCACTCTGGCGCCAGTGAGAGGTCGCGTCCGCTCTGCCCGTGCATGAATGTGGCACCGATTCTTTGGAGCGGCACTGACCGTTTCGGGCGGGAAGTGCGCGCGGGCGGTGGAGGGGCTTTGGGTGGGCCAGGCTGGTCAGGAGCGGGCGTGGCAGCTGTCCGCATGTCCCTACCGGACACGCCCGGAAACGAGAGGATGCACCAACTCTCGCGGCTAAAATCGTACACTACACACCATATCTCTATAGGAGTAGGTTGATCTGTCGCACTCTCTAACACACACACACACACATGCACGCACCTTGGTCCCGTTGCACCTTCTAACGTGATTACACCTAGACGGACGGAGTAGTAAGTATACGAGATACGGTGGCACACTGACTTAAGTCGAATACAAGTGCCCAAAATTTGTGTGCATGTTATAATAAGGATTCACTTAAAATAGTACGTGAGCGAACAGAGGGATCAATTGGACAGTGTTCTCGAGCAGTAGCGAGATGTGTGAGGTAGTAAGATACACCGCTGGCGCTTTTAATTTTTCTTATTAATTTGTTTGTTTCACCCTCTGACTGGTGGGACCCAACGTACTACGTGGAGAGAGGTAAGGTGACTAAGGCTGCATTATTTCTGCACCACTGTGGATAGTCTTACCACCAAAGCCACATGACACGATTATGATTGAAATCCTAATGACTCCCACACACACA
>NC_041393.1:232426188-232434607 GCF_002162155.2 Triticum dicoccoides
ATGCCTGTCACACGAATGCAGGAATGTATAAAAGGTTATTTTCCTCTCGTTGAACATAATGGGAGGGTTGTGTAGCTGGTTAGCCTGTTCGCTGATCAAACTTGAGGTCTCGGGTTCGATAACTACACTTGAGCATAATTTTTGCCAGGAGGATTCTTTGACTGGTCAAAATGTTTTCTAGGGTTTGCACGCTTCACACTCTCCAGTATATATATACACGCTGGAGCCTCAGTGCTTGTAGTTGCTCTCTTCACACTCTCTCGCCCTCTCCCGCTGGATCCTCAGCACTTGTAGTTGCTCTCTTCACACTCTCTCGCCCTCTCCAGATCTAAACAAGACTTCGTTGGCCTCTCTCTCCCCTCACTGCTGCTCAAAGAGCCGGCAGGATCCGCCCGCCGGGAAGGGAAGGAGGCTTAACGCTGTCGCCGTCGACGAGGGAGAGAATCCACTATCGGTGCTGCTGTTCACTTTCCACCCAGCAGCGGCGCGGGAGGGCCTCCGACCCTTCTTCTTCGCCGTCGTCCCGTCGCCCACCGAACCACGCCCCAAGAACCTTATGGTATATTTTACTTACTCCACATGCATTGCTCTAGCTGCATGTATACCATGAATCTAGGACGTGGTTCAAAGAGGAAAGGAGTGGGGAAAGTAGTGGGAAAAGTTGTATATAGCATGAATCTAGGACGTGGTTCAAAGAGGAAATGAAGGGGGAAAGTTGTATAGCATGAATCTAGGACGTGGTTCAAACAGGAAAGGAATGGGGGAAAGTAGTGGGGAAAGTTGTATCGCATAAATCTAGGACGTGGTTCAAAGAGGAAAGGAAGGGGCGAAAGTACGAGTTCCAAAAGGAAAGGAAGGGACAAGGCTGTAGAGTTTGAGCAGGACTAGATTTGCTGCGCTCACATAGGGAAAGGTGTCTAAAGATAACAAAACTGGGACCAACACAAATATGCTCATTGGTTGTTTGTTCTTTGTTGCAACAGACTGTGCATGACCACAGTACATCGGTAGATGCACATGGTGCTGGTGCGTCCACTGTCCCGTGCAACTCATTAGCTGTTGTTAATCTATGGCCCTGTTTGGTTAAAAACTCCCTAGTCCCTACCTGCTTGGTTCCAGGGACTAAACATGGACTGGAGGTTATTAAATGACATGATAAAAGACCATGTTACCCCTAGTAATGAACTAATAGAAACAAGGTGCGATGCGTGGCAGGGGCAACTGTTGAAAAAAGTCCCAAAAAGACTCCCTCGGGGTCTTCTTTCTTTAGTCCCAAATGCCCACTTTTAGTCCCGAAAAGTCCCTCCTGTTTGGTTTAGATGTGACTGACACGGAGTTTTTTAGTCCCTACACCAAAATGTCCCTGTAAACAAACACCCTCTAATAATGCCGCTGAAAAATTGATGCAATGCCACAGTTAAAAGCAAATTACATGTTTAACAAATTTTATTGTTAATATAATCTCTATGTCAATATTAATCAATGCCACCGTTTGAAAAATGCTACTGTCTTGCTTTCTTTCCCATTTAGATAAGGTAGATGCTTCTTTTTGTTGGCTTTTGTGTCATCCACCATTATTGACCACTAATTGTTTCCTTTGCACCTTTGTGTAAACAGGGTTATCTACTTCACCTTGTTGCCATTGTGACCTTTTGTTGCACTGCACAAAACACTTTTGTTTTAAGAGTGTTTTGTGCAGTTCAACCAAAATGTCACACCGACAACGTTGCTTGATTGCTTGATCTTAGTGGAACTGCACAAGAGGAGATCTTACTTCCTATCTGTTAAGGCGAATTTGGTTCAGATCTTCTTCTTATGAGTTGTTTGAATTCTGCATCATGAGAGGTCAATACTAGCCTTCTTTCACATGATTCTGCAGTGTGCTTTCATATGTTGTGCTACTTGTATGATAATGTTGCTTGATTTTAGTGAACTGCACAAATGGAGACAAGACTTCCAATCTGTATGTGCACCATATTATCCCATTGAGGTAAGATAAGGATATTTCACAACTGCTGGCCTGTATTTTGCCACTTTCATCAGAAAATTATGTTTAGTACTATACTTGTGCTCCCCAATTGACATGCCAAATTTTACATTGAAGGCGAGGTTGTCTGTTATTGAACCAAGTGATGATGGGGAAGAACAAGCGGAAGAAAAACAAAAATCAACTCCCGGTGCTGTAATGAAGCACTGGAACTATGATGACACAAGTAATGATATAGTTTTGCATCTTAATTTATTGCTATGGCTGGAACGAGCAATTGTTTTGCCACTGATTTGATGCCATACGTAATTATCTCTACTTGTGCAAACAGGGATCTTCTTTGAAGATACCATATATTTTAGTGGAACTGCATAAGAAGATGTTGGAAACATTAAACTAATCGAGGAGTATATAGTAAGCATGGCCACCCCCGTAGATAGCAACAGATGGTTCCCGAGAAGTGCTTCATCTATATGCTCTACACAATCAGCCTCCTGACAAAGGTTGGTACTCGCCCACTAATTTCATCCATATGATTGAGCTTTGTCATCTCTATTGGTGTTGTGCTACTGTTTAGATACTGTCATGAAAATGTGGTATTGTCCTTGGGAAGTGCTTCATCTGTGCTGTTTTAAATATTTCCTTTCCTTTTTTCGAGCAAACATGGATGCTAGCCTTTAGTAGTCTTCTTGTCTTTGCACAATAGGATCATCTTCCTCTGAAGAAGAATATGGAGTACGTGAAGTGACTAGTTCCGATTATGCCAGGATGAAGAAGCGTTGTCTATCTTCTCATCAGAAGGAGCAGTTGAAGGATGGTTACATTACTCCCCACAAGACCAAACTAACTTCAGCTCAGAAGGACTGACAAATCTCCATTTTTTTGTTGTGATGCGCGAGTACAATGTTGTTCTAGGATTCTTTTTGGTGAGTTCCATTTTTCTAAAAGTGTGCTCTACATGGACCATGTATGTGCCTGTTGAAACTATCAATTCATAGTACAGTTTGCTTTATACTAATGACTTTTTTGTATTTGTGCAAACAGGGGTGCGCATCTTGATTTCAATGGGAACTGCACAAAATGTTCATGAATACATCGAATCATTCATTTCCACCACAAGAAAGGAGGTGCCCATAAGTTCAAGGCGTTGCAACATATAAGGGCGAAATCATACAAGCTACGTGCGAATTTGGTTGATTTTGGTGGAACTGCACAAAAAGAATAACTGGTTTATTTAGCACGAGTTGCCATGTCAATGTCCAAACTGATGGCAAACCCTGCCCATTCCACAATCGTAGGCATTTGATATTTTGGAATGGGACAACCTTGTCAAATTTTGCTCACTGATTTTAGCAAGATATGCATTTGATATTTTCGAATGGGATGCCCTTTGCTGTCAGCAACGGCGATCAATTTTTTCTTTATTCTTTAGTTGTGAAGTAAATATTGCCTCTGACATGTGAGTCGCTGAGATGCATAATCATCGATTGTTTTGAATGTTCTCTATGAATTGCCAGGCCTGTGTGTTTGATTGCAATGTATAGAAACGCTAAAAAGCTTCTCAAACTCTTTGTACTCCTTCTGTTCCTTTTTACTTTGCACATTGTGAAAGTGCATACTTTTTTGTATAAGATTGGTCAAAGTAGAGATACTTTGACTGCAGACAAAACTTGTATGCAGACTAGAAAGGACCGGAGGGAGTACATGTGAAACTGCTGCAAACGTGGTGATCACCCTGGGAATAATGCTAGTACGTATTGTTTTGCATGTTCATCCAATGCCAGTGATACAGGAATTCGAACTAATCGAAATAAATTCATTCATACACAGTCGGATTTCATATAAACATGCTGGATTTCATTACATTTCATACATTCTTCAACTAAAAAGGGATGTTTGTGGCCGCATGCATCTCCCAGATGCAGAGGCCGGGGGTCATCCTCCTTTTCGAAAAAAAAACTAAAAAGGGGTGCGCTGGAGGTATAATTAATTAACCAAAGCTACCCACCTGTGTCCCGGTGAGCCGAACAGAAGCTTCAGTGACTTAACTGCAGGTGCAGTTGCATAACTGACATGTGGCCTGTTGGACCCACGTGTCAGTCAGCCAACTGCACCAGCAGTTAAGTAGAAGCAGCGTTCTTCTCCAGTGCAGCTCTCCGACTCCACGTCGCCGCCAAGAAGCTAACCGGCTGTCAATGGTCAACCCGCCTAGCTTGGCTTCAACCGGAGGGTAGCAGCGGTGGCCTTACTTGGACCCGAGCGGCGGCGACCAACCGTGTTCTACTCTTCCTCGTTTTCTGTGTGGCGCGGCCTCGTCGACAGTGGGGCGGGGCCTCGGCGGAGCCGGCGATGCCTCTGTCTCGTTGCCGGCGGGCGGCGCCTCAGCGGAGCGGTGGAAATCCTCCCCCACGTTGCCGGCATGGTGGGGCCTCGGCTGAGCCAGCGATGTCCTCTGCCTCGTTGTTGGCGGGGCGGGGCCTCGGCGGAGCCGGCGGTGTCCTCTTCCTCGTTGTTGGCGCCGCGGGGCCTCGGCGGAGCCAGCGGTGTCCTCTGCCTCGTTGTTGGCACCGCGGGGCGTCGGCGGAGCAGGGCGTCGTCGACGCCAGCGGAGCGGGGACTCGTCGAAGCCGGCATTGTCCTCTGCCTCATCCTCGGTCTCGCCAAACAGCGCCTCGCCCGCTTCATCGCCCTCTTTGCTAGCCTCTTTGTAGGCGGCCGCAGCCTCCGCCACCCGCATGTGGTATCGCCAGCGCTCGAGGCGGCCCTTGCGGGCGGAGCAGTACGAGTCAAGCAGCGCCTCCTGCTCCGCCCGCTCCGCGGTGATCTGCTCCTCCGCCTGCAGGTGCTCCAGGAGGAGATGGTGGTTGTAGGCGGCGTCGGCCTACGCCTCCCAGAACTGCTCCTCACGCATCTGCCTCACCCTGTCCATATATCGGGCACGGGCCTCGCCGATGGTCATGGTGCAATGCACCTGCGAGGATGGCGCGGAGGAGGGGGTTGGCATCGGATTGTCGACTACCATGTTCTCCATTGGGACGTCGTCATCCTCCGGCTGCCTGCCGGCCAGCTGGTCGGCAGCAATGGCTGCTATCTCCTTGTGGTCCATCGTCCGCCCGTCCCGAAGAGCGCTGGAGCGCGAGGAAGCCATGGTGGGCAGTAGTGGTGTGGACAAGAGAAAGGCAACGGATGCGGATAACTGCGGCTATGGCCGGCGCAACAGTTTATATAGCAATGGTGGGCGGGCGGAGGGACGGACGTGTGACGCCGGAGTAGCCGCCTCGGCAACCGCGTATCATTAATGTGTGCGGCAGATGGACGGACGGACGGCACTTGTGTCGTTTGAAGGCGGAGCAATCGCCTGCACCGGGAAGCGGGGTGGCCGGCGCTGACTGTTTCGGGCGGAAAGCGCGCGCGGGCGAGGAGATCACTTTACTTGGATAGGATGACAATGGGGACCCACCAGGTCCATAGCCTCACTATAATTTATTTTGCTTCCTCCTGGTTTCCTGACATCACGGTCCCACACCATTGTCTACCTATGTACTCCCTCCTTTCCGGTTTATAGGGCTTATCTCAAAATTTTAGTTTTTCCATTTTATAAGGCTCAATTTGGTTGTTTTCCATCACATGTTCAGATTACAAGGTGCATTAAATCATTGCATGCAAGTATTAAGAGAAAATTGACCAATGCATGTACTTTATGCATGCATTGCAATTAATGCATTGATAAACATAATTTTTTGAGGATAACAAGAGCATTAATTAGGTGCTTTTGCAAAGAAAAAGTATTCCACCACTCACCATATACCTTGATTGGTGAGATTTTTGAATTGAGCATTATAAACCGGAAAGGAGGGAGTAGTCAATAAATGAGAGAATTGCACAAGAAGCGGCCGACAGCTGGGACCAAGCAGCTCGAGCAGTATTTGTGTTTTTGAGGTGTGAGCACTGCAGAGTTTTTCGATGTTTACCCCAGATATTATTTTTTTTCTCCTCTGAACAACAACGAAAACATCGCTGCAGGTATTAACTGGGCGGGTTGTGGCCCGTCTAGCCCAGGCCAGATATCCAGCCCAAATATTAATTTTTTTCAAGCTGAAAATGGCTAGCCAGCTATACTTTTTTTAGGAATACCCAGGCAAGGTCAAGTTGTTATTCTCCGCCCCGCTGGGCTGCAAATCTTTCCTAGGAGGGATGCATTAGGCTTAACAAGAAAATGGGCTTTAAGAAATAATAAATGGGATGTAATTATAAAAATTGGGTAGTAACTATAAAAAAATGCACCAAAGAGTGATTACTTTATAAAATATTATTTTTGAAATATTGAAAATTTTAATTTCATTAATTTTTGCGAGCGGAATGTTTCGTTGGATTTTTATGCAATATAAATTTATATTGAAATTGTATTTAATCTGACTAAAATTTCGGGATAAAAATATTCGGATCCCATCAAAATGTGGGAAATTTTATTGAATTCTGTTTTGAATGGTTGGTTGAAATGGGCGGTACTTTTAACAAACTGTAAATGGGCTGTAGTAAATTCCATTAGAATTCGGAAATGGTCTACACATTCTTACAAATCTCAAATGGGCTATAAGTTCTCTGCCACACACTTCTGGCCTTACTAAGTTGACGCGTCCCCTAAAAAACAGAGTTGACGGGTATGCAAGGCTTTGTCAACTTATAGTCAACACACGGTTCTAGAAGCAGTGGTCGTTGGATGTCCATCCAACGGATGCCGTGCTTCTTCTTCAATCTCGGATACTCTAGCTTCACCCGCCCAAAAAATGATTCATCCCCCTGACATCTGGGACGCACCATTTCGGAAGCTGACTTGTGGGCCTACTAAGTTGACGTACCAAGGGCTTTGTCAACTTAGTCAATATAAACAATTCTAGCTGCAGTGACCGTACGATGTCCATCCAACGGCCGTCGTGCTTCTTCAACCTCTGGTCATCTTGCTCCAGCCGCCCAAAGCAGCGCCGGTCGTGCCGCCTGCTCCTGCCTCCCGTGGTCGGCTGTGCTGCCGCGGAGGCCTCACTGCCCCTACTACTCCCACCGTTGGCCAGGCCATCCCTCCACACACCCACACCCCCTGTTATTCTGCGGCAACGGCAGCCTCACATTGCAGTGAACCAGTGAACCCTCGTACTCCTCTACGCGTGGGCATCCACTGCCGCGTCTTCCCCGGCTCCGCGTTGTCCCCTTCCTAGGCCTCGCCGTCGTCCACCGCCCTGGTGCTCTCGGTGCGGCGTGGTCAACGTGGTCAAGGAACGGCTTCCATCGGATGTGGACTGTACGTGGAGAGGCTGATAGCTGGGTCCACGGCCGCAGCAAGGAAGTGCCTCCTTATTACGCGCAAAATAATTATTCCTCCACCTGACAGTACGGACCCACCGGACGGGCCACCATATTTCGCGAAAAAAATGTTTCCCCCCTGACTACTGGGACCCACCAGCTACACCTTCGCACGCAAGGAAGTGCGTCCGGGCAAAAAAGAAAAACGATTCGCCCCCCTGACTGCTAGGACCCACCAGCTACATCTTCGCACGCAAGGAAGTGCGTCCGGGCAAAAAAACGATTCGCCCCCTGACTGCTGGGACCCACCAGCTACATCTTCGCACGCAAAGGAAGTGCGTCCGGGCAAAAAAAAGGATTCGCCCCTCTGACTGCTGGGACCCACCAGCTACATTTTCGCACGCAAGGAATTGCCTGACAGTCGGGACCCACCTGGTCGAAGCGTACGTAGCATTGTCATTTTGGTCACGAACTTGTATGTACATATATACTGGTCGATGTAGAGGCATGCACGTGTCGTAGTAGAGGCGCGTACATGTCGTAGTAGAGGCGCGCACGTAGCATGTACACGTACGTACAGTGGCCAGGGTGCAAGAAAGAAAATACGGTCACGTATGTGTACATACCGGCAGGGTCTCGAGCGCCTAGTCGCGCATACGTACGGCGAGGGCTCGTGTTCATGGGGAGGCAACAGAATGCGTCGTGTTCATGGGGAAGCAATAGAATGCGTCGTGTTCATGGGGAGGCAACAAAATGCGTCGTGTTCATGGGGAGGCAACGGAATGCTCGTGTTCATAGGGAGGCAACGGAACGCGTGGGAGCCAACCGGCTTGGATGGAACAGGCGATGGAAACGAGGCCTGGCGTACTGCAGAACGGACGAAACGGACCTCCTACGGTCGAAACGGGGACCTGTTGATCGGGAGGGGCCTGGCGTACCGCAGAACAGAGGAAACGGACCTCCTACGGTCGAAACGGGGGTCCTGTTGATCGGGAGGGGTGTGGCGTACCGCAAAACGGAGGAAACGGACCTTCTACGGTCGAAACAGGGGTCCTGTTGATCGGGAGGGGTGTGGCGTACCGCAAAACGGACGAAACGGACTTGTGTTGGAGCACTACGGTCGAAATGGGGGGG
>NC_041393.1:232434955-232461157 GCF_002162155.2 Triticum dicoccoides
CGAAACGGGGACCTGTTGATCGGGAGGGGCCTGGCGTACCGCAGAACAGAGGAAACGGACCTCCTACGGTCGAAACGGGGGTCCTGTTGATCGGGAGGGGTGTGGCGTACCGCAAAACGGAGGAAACGGACCTTCTACGGTCGAAACAGGGGTCCTGTTGATCGGGAGGGGGGTGGCGTACCGCAAAACGGACGAAACGGACTTGTGTTGGAGCACTACGGTCGAAATGGGGGGGAGGGGTGTGGCGTACCGCAAAACGGGACTCCACGGGATACTGTTCATCTCCACCGTCGACCTCCTCCAGCCTCCACGGGCTACCGTCGACCTCCTCTAGCCTCCACGGGCTCCTGTTCATCCAGCCTCCACCGCGCGCTACTCCACCGGCTACTGTTGAACCACCCCTCCACGGGCACCCCTCCACCGTCTACTGTTCATCCAGCCCTCCACACCACGGGGTCCTGTTCAACCACCCCTCCACAGCCACCCCTCCACCGTCTACTGTTCATCTAGCCCTCCACACCACGGGTTCTTGTTCATCCAGAGGCAACGCCACCGCTCACTATTCATCCAACCCCCCCTCCCCCGCAACGCTCACTGTTCATCCCAGAGGCAGCATCGATCGGCTTCAGTTAGCAGCAGTAGCGAAGGAATCGCTCCATCGGGTTCAGTTAACAGCCATCGATCGATCCCTCGGGTTCAGTAACGCGTAGCCTGCAGTGCAATTGCTCGGGTTCAGTTAGAGCCCAACGCCTCGCTCGGGTTCAGTTAGAGCCAACGCCTCGCACACACGCGCGTACATACGAGAGAAACACGCATCGCTCCGCCCCCGACCTCCCACCATAACCGGCAACTCCCCGAAATTTTCCTCCCCTCGCTTCTACCATAGTTTTTTTAGTCATGGACGGCCCAAAGAATGTCATGCAGCTGCGTCTCCGGCCCGCCCAGGACGAAAAGCCCATTTTCTGTCATGATTTTTTGTCATAGAAGTAGGAGCCCACCACATCTATGATGATACTGGGTTTTGTCACAATTATCGTCATAGAAGTGTCATATGTATGACAGAAAAAAATTTCGTTCGGCCCAAAATGTCACGGATGTGTCTTTTTTTTGTAGTGATAAATGTTTACTTACCAAGTTCCACCTACCAAAGGCGCTTCACTCCCCGACAACGAAGCCAGAAAAGAGTCTTGATGACCCACAAGTATAGGGGATATATCATAGTCCTTTCGATAAGTAAGAGTGTCGAACCCAATGAGGAGCAGAAGGAAATTACAAGCGGTTTACTTACTAAGGTATTCTCTGCAAGAACTGAAATTATCGGTAACAGATAGTTTTGTGATAAGGTAATTCGTAACAGGTAACAAGTAACAAAAGAAACAAGGTGCAGTAAGGTGGACCAATCCTTTTTGTAGCAAAGGACAAGCCTAGACAAACTCTTATATAAAGCAAAGCGCTCCCGAGGACACATGGGAATTATCATCAAGCTAGTTTTCATCATGCTCATGTGATTCGCATTCATTACTTTGATAATTTCATATGTGGGTGGACCGGTGCTTGGGTACTGCCCTTCCTTGGACAAGCATCCCACTTATGATTAACCCCTCTCGCAAGCATCCGCAACTACGAAAGAAGAATTAAGGTAAACCTAACCATAGCATGAAACATATGGATCCAAATCAGCCCCTTACGAAGCAACGCATAAACTAGGGTTTAAGCTTCTGTCACTCTAGCAACCCATCATCTACTTATTACTTCCCAATGCCTTCCCCTAGGTCCAAATCATGGTTAAGTGTCATGTAGTCGACGTTCACATAACACCACTAGAGGAGAGACAACATACATCTCATCAAAATATCGAACGAATACCAAATTCACATGATTATTTATAACAAGACTTCTCCCATGTCCTCAGGAACAAATGTAACTACTCACAAATCATATTCATGTTCATAATTAGAGGGGTATTAATATGCATTAAGGATATGAACATATGATCTTCCATCGAATAAACCAACTAGCATCAACTACAAGGAGTAATTAACACTACTAGCAACCCACAGGTACCAATCTGAGGTTTTGAGACAAAGATCGGATACAAGAGATGAATTGGGGTTTGAGAGGAGATGGTGCTGGTGAAGATGTTGATGGAGATTGACCCCCTCTCGATGAGAGGATCGATGGTGATGACGATGGTGACAATTTCACCCTCTCGGAGGGATGTTTCCCCGGCAGAACAGCTCCGCCGGAGCCCTAGATTGGTCCTGCCCAGGTTCCGCCTCGATATGGCGGCGCTTCGTCCTGAAAGCTTCCTTATGATTTTTTCTAGGTCAAAATACACCATATAGCAGAAGATGGGCATCGGGGGCCTGCCAGGTGGCCCACGAGGCAGGGGGTGCACCCAGGGGGGTAGGGCGCGCCCTCCACCCTCGTGGCTGGTGGGTGCCCCCCTATGGTGCTTTCTTCGCCCAATATTTTTAATATATTCCAAAACTGACTTTCGTGGAGTTTCAGGACTTTTGGAGTTGTGCAGAATAGGTCTCTAATATTTGCTCCTTTTACAGCCTAGAATTCCAGCTGTCGGTATTCTCCCTCTTCGTGTAAACCTTATAAAATAAGAGAGAAAAGGCATAAGTATTGGGACATAATGTGTAGTAACAGCCCATAATGCAATAAATATTGATATAAAAGCATCATGCAAAGCGGACGTATCACATCACATGCAATCAAAATGTGTGACATGATATGGCCATCATCATCTTGTGCTCATGATTTCCATCACCGAAGCATCATCATGATCTCCATCATTACCGGCTTGACACCTTGATCTCCATGGTAGCATCATTGTCATCTCGCCAACTATTTCTTCTATGACTATCTCTACCGCTCAGTGATAAAGTAAAGCAATTACATGGCGATTACATTTCATACAATAAAGCGACAACCATATGGCTCCTGCCAGTTGCTGATAACTCTGTTACAAAACATGATCATCTCATACAACAATTTATATCATGTCATGTCTTGACTATATCACATCACAACAAGCCCTGCAAAAACAAGTTAGACGTCCTCTACTTTGTTGTTGCAAGTTTTATGTGGCTGCTACGTGCTTCTAGCAAGAACCATTCTTACCTACGCATCAAAACCACAATGATTTTTTGTCAAGTGTGCTATTTTCACCTTCAAGAAGGACCGGCCGTAGTCAAACTCGATTCAACTAAAGTTGGAGAAACAGACACCAGCTAGCCACCTATGTGCAAAGCAAGTTGGTAGATCCAGTCTCATGAACGCGGTCATGTAATGTCGGTCCGGACCGGTTCATCCAACAATACCTCCGAATCAAAGTAAGAAGTTGGTGGTAAGCAATATGATTATTATCGCCCACAACTCTTTGTGTTCTACTCATGCATATATCATCTATGCATAGACCTGGCTCTGATACCACTGTTGGGGAACGTAGTAATTCAAAAAAAATCCTACGATCACACAAGATCTATCTAGGAGATGCATAGCAACGAGAAGGGAGAGTGTGTCCATGTACCCTTATAGACCGAAAGCGGAAGCGTTTAGTAACGCGGTTGATGTAGTCATACGTCTTCACGATCCAACCGATCCAGGTACCGAACGTACGGTACCTCCGTGTTCAGCACACGTTCAGCACGATGACGTCCCTCATGCTCTTGATCCAGTTGAGGACGAGGGAGAGTTCCGTCAGCACGACGGCGTGGTGACGGTGATGATGAAGTTACCAGCACAGGGCTTCGCCTAAGCAATACGATGATATCACTGAGGTGTTAAACTATGGAGGAGGGCACCGCACATGGCAAAGAGATTGTTTGTTGTGCTTTGGGGTGCCCCCTGGCCACATATATAAAGGAGGGAGAGGAGGAGGCCGGCAGCCAGGAGGGGCGCGCCATAGAGGGAGTCCAACTAGGATTCCCAATCCTAGTTGGAGTCCCCTTCCTTTTTCCAAGAGGGGGAGAGAGTAAAGGAGGAGGAGAGGGAGAAGGAAAGAGGAGGAGCGCCGCCCCCTCCCTAGTCCAATTTAGACTTGCTCTGGGGGGCGTGCGGCCACCCTTGCGGCCCTCTCTCCTTTCCACTAAGGCCCATGAAGGCCCCTACTTCCCCCCCAGGGGGGGGGGGGTTCCGGTAACCTCCCGATTGCCCGATAAATATTCGAAACGTCCCGAAACCATTCCGGTGTCCGAATACCATCGTCTAATATATCAATCTTTATGTCTCAACCATTTTGAGACCCCTTGTCATGTCCGTGATCTCATCCGGGACTCCGAACAAACTTCGGTCATCAAATCACATAACTCATAATACAAATCGTCATCAAACGTTAAGCATGCGGACCCTACGGGTTCGAGAACTATGTAGACATGATCGAGACACATCTCCAATAAATAACCAATAGAGGAACCTGGATGTTCATATTGGCTCCTACATATTCTACGAAGATCTTTATCGGTCAAACCGCACAACAACATACGTTGTTCCCTTTGTCATCGATATGTTACTTGCCCGAGATTCGATCATCGGTATCATCATACCTAGTTCAATATCTACTGGCAAGTCTCTTTACTCATTCCGTAATGCTTCATCCCGCAACCAACTCATTAGTCACATTGCTTGCAAGGCTTGTAGTGCTGAGCATTACTGAGAGGGCCCAGAGATACCTCTCCGATACACAGAGTGACAGATCCTAATCTCGATCTATGTCAACTCAACAAACACCTTTGGAGACACCTGTAGAACGTTTTTATAATCACCCAGTTACGTTGTGACGTTTGATGGCACACAAGGTGTTCCTCCAATATTTGGGAGTTGCATAATCTCATAGTCAGAGGAACACGTATAAGTCATGAAGAAAGCAGTAGAAATAAGACTGTAACAATCATAATGCTAAGCTAACAGATGGGTCTTGTCCATCACATCATTCTCCTAATGATGTGATCCCGTTCATCAAATGAAAACACATGTCTATGGTCAGGAAACATAACCATCTTTGATTAACGAGCTAGTCAAGTAGAGGCATACTAGGGACACTATGTATTGTCTATGTATTCACACATGTACTGAGTTTCCGGTTAATACAATTTTAGCATGAATAATAAACATTTATCATGATATAAGGAAATATAAAGAAAAACTTTATTATTGCCTCTAGGGCATATTTCCTATCTCTCATGGTTGTCACATTTCCATGGAGATGCCACACAGTGGGAACCATGCCATTCACAACTTCAAGAGCATGGGGGCTGGTCCCTATCTGGAATTTCGGAGGGATGTCAATCAGTTTTATATGCTCGCCGATGTTGAAGACCATCTTTTTTGAACTCGTATGCAGCAAGATATCTATGCTAGCATGGTTCGCAAACGGGGCCTGGCTCCTCATCGCCCTGTGGATCTTCCCTATATGAGGGCTCATCATGAGTTGTTTCTGGATGACACTATCAAGATCATTCATGATATGAATCTTGGTCCGGCCACGACCTTCAAGTGTGACTCGAATGAAGCTGCCATACTTTAGTTCTATGCACCTGTTTCTTTAGGCCGAATAACACTCTCACCTGGATGACCGACAATGTTCAGCTCAGTATCACATATCGCCAGTTTGTTCAGATATTGGGCCCATCTGGTGTTGGCCACAAGATTCACAGTCTGGATCCTCATCATAAGCCAATGGGGATTGATGCATGTATGTCGCTGGTCAAAAGTGTGCTTAAACCCTATGAGGTTGAGTATCCTCCTAATGAGTCATCCATCTTCAGGTCTCCTTACTACATCCTTTTTCAGTGTGCTCTTTGCACTCTCTATCCCAAGAAAGGAGATTGTTCTCGGGCTCGTGGGTACTTCATTGACTTGATGGTACGCATGCATGATAAGCCCATGGAGCCACTTGACACTGCTCACTACATTTGGCATGAGATCCGTTTATCCAGCTTTCTGCAGTCTTGTCAGTTTCCTCATGCCCCATTCATTCAGGCTCTCATTGATCACACTGCTCTGTTTGAGGTTGTCAAAACTACTGAGCATGTTCTGTGGAGACCCACTATTCATATGTCCAAGACCGCCACCACCACGATGTCTACCAAGGGCAAGACTCCTACCAAACCCAAGAACTCCTCTAGTGCTTCCTCCTCCTCAATTGTTCCTTTTGGTCGCCTTGCCTCATTTATGGGGAAAGCTCAGTCTGCCATCATGAAGGCTATCACTTTCAACTACAAGCAAAACCACGATGTTCAGAAGTGTCTCATCCTCTCCAAGAATCAGCTCAAGCAGCGGCTTCGTGATCGTGGCAGTCTGGTGAGCGAGGATGATCCCATTCCAACTGCTCCGTCCACTTCCTCCTTCGGTTTCCTGTCTTGCGACGCGTATGCCAAGTTCTTTGATGGGGTGGTCAATGATGTTGACATCCGTCAGGAGTGATCTCTCTTTCATTACTCCGTTATCTTAGCCCCTTTTTGCATGTTGCTGTCAAAGGGGGAGTTGTAGTTGTAGTACCTTAATGTCGAGCTATATGCTCTATGTTTGCATTGTTATCCTTCGTACTTTTTATGTATGCACTGTGTGGTACCAAATTATGAGACTCTATCCTATTATCTATGAAACCTTGATTTGATGGTGTATCTCATATTTTTGCTATTTTTTTCTGCCATCGTTGCTCATCACAAGTTTCATTGCTCCGTATGGGTTGACTACAGCATGGGTTGTTATTTTGATATTTTACTCGCTCCCATTTGCATACATAGAAAAAATGTGCCTTGTGTTATTGTTTAGTCTCCTATGCACACATTAAGGGGGAGCTCAATCATATATGACAGGTGTATTACATTGCAAATACATTCTTTTGGTACTACATGTATGATTGTCATCAACAAACAAAAAGGGGGAGATTAAAAGTGCAATCATGCCCTTACATCATAGTTTTACGTTGATGACAATATACATGTAGGGGACTAACTATGTGTATCAAGTAAATCTCAAGTGTTAGCCCCCAGATGATACATGTGTGTGGATCATGGACGCATGAGATTGATGCTACTCAAGGAAGAAGGATCACTACATCTACGACTCGTTTTGTTGGTTTATTCTTCAGTATAGGATCTCGCACAATTAGGAGGGATTCGATAGGGTTAGCACAATATTTGCTCAAGTCATTATGGTTCCTTTTGTTCCTGCACCTTCTAATTGTGCCCAAGTGGTTGGGATCTCTGGTAGGATCAACTTTCACCTCATACACTCACTTTCCTCCTCCTTCATGTGTTTCTGGCCTGAGGCCTGCCGGAAGTCCATGGTCCTTGCCGGAAATCCGGCTACCAATCACAGAATGTGTTTTATGATGTGTCTGGGCTGCCGGATGTCCGGCCCCATCGCCGGATGTCCAGGCTGCCCTCGTAGCCCCGGATGTCCGGGGACTCCCCGTAAATCCGACCTCTTTTCCAGAAGCTTCATCGACCTTTGATATGCACTGGTTGGATGTCCGTGTCGCTGCCGGATGTCTGGCTCCTCATTGGTGCGCTGGATGTCCGGGTCCAGCCCCGGATGTCCGGCCTCTCTGTTTTATTCTCTGCTCTCCGTTCTATTACAGATGTGCTACACTGGGCCGGATGTCCGGTCCCTGGCCTGGATGTCCGGCCTACCCTGTCACTTATACTACAACGACCATATTTGCTCGAATTCTATATATAGCCTTTTTACTCCACCAGAGAGGATTGACCATTCACTTTGAGCAAACCCTAGAACACATTTCACTCACTCACACACACACACACACACACACACACACACACACACACACACTCATACACCAAATCTTAGATCCCAAAGGGATTTGAGAGCATTCGTGAGAAGTTGTCCGATCAAGTGATAGATCCACTCCTTCCCCTTCTTTGCACCAAAGGAATTCGTGATTTGAGCAAGTCTTGAGCTTTTCCCCATCGTTCTTGTTACTCTTGGAGGTTGGAGACTCCTAGGCGGTAGGAGTACTCCAACGAGGAATCGTTCATTGTGATTACCCCCGGAAAGTTTGTGAGGGTTTGGAGATCACCCCAAGGTTTACCACTAGTGGTTGAGAATCGTCTTCGTGGTGATATCTCAAAGAGACAATAGGGTGAGCCTTTGTGGCGTTGGTGTGCCTTCGTGGTAACACCCACCTCTCTAAATGGTGACATAGCTTCCCTCCAAGGAAGTGAACATCGACATACATCCTCGTCTCTCGGAGTTGCGGTTATTCCTAACCCTAACTCCCTACTTGTGGTTAATTGTCTCTTAGTCCTTACTTGTATCATATTGTGCTTGCTTACTCGTATAGTGGTACTTGTCTACTTTGCTTAGCTCTTAGTATCACACTTGCAATTGTTAGGTTCACTTTCATATTCCGCATTAGTGCCTAAAATTGCTAAGTAAGAATTAAAATTTGTTTACCTATTCACCCCCCCCTCTAGGTCCATCTCGATCCTTTCAGCTCTCTTGACTACGCCTTCACCAGGATCACCCGGGCCCTGCCGTCCGCTTGTCGGCTTCTTCTTGGCACAATGGGTGGAGTATGTTGGTCTGTGTTATCCTTGGGTCTTAGTAGTGTTGTAGAGGTCTTTGGCATTGGTGTGAAGCGGCTCAGTTGCTTTGTGATTTGCCTCATCGCCATTGGCAGGAGGTTGGTCTAGGTCGAGCATGTATTGTAGTACGCACGGTGGGTGTGTTTTGTGGATGTGGCTGCGGCTGCTAATCCATGTGATTAGCGTTTTAGTGGCCAAAAGACTTGTATCTGTCTTCTTTGCCTCTTCTTCTATCAATATATGATATGCATGCTTGTGCGTATTCAAGAAAAAAATATAGCAAGACAGCACAAAAGAAATTAAAAGTCTTTAGACAGAAAGCAAGCAAAGTCTTCACGACATAGTACATAAGTAAATGGGAGTGAAGTGATATAATTTAGTTGCTTGACACATCCTTTGTTGGATCAATTCCAGTTGTTTTGACAACTGTACATCTAGTTGGAGAGACTGATATTGAACTGGGAAGACCAAGCCTTCACCTTACTCTCCTTGAGCTAAGGTCACTTGGACCTCCCCCAATCACCCAGGCAAGTCTTCAAGGTAGACTTCCGAAACCTTCACAGGCTTGTTCTTTAGCTTTCCACAATTGTGTGCTGGAACCTCAGAACATGACGCCTAATCGTTCGGAAGATCACAGTCTTCAAGTGTAATAAGTCTTCTGTTCACTCAAAACAGATTCTTCAGTGATGCTCA
Source organism: Triticum dicoccoides (assembly GCF_002162155.2). Lineage (NCBI taxonomy): Eukaryota > Viridiplantae > Streptophyta > Magnoliopsida > Poales > Poaceae > Triticum > Triticum dicoccoides. The sequence continues at coordinate 232,444,213 of NC_041393.1, forward strand.
ATTACTTTGGCAACTACAATATCCCATAAAAGTAAATAGAAGTTTGATGAACCTTATGATCAAACTAAACACAACCTCAAATAGCTATGATTAAATATTTTTTTACTAATGACATTGATGGGCATGTTACCCAATTTTGTGAGGAAGCAACTAAAACTATTAAGTGTAGGAATCTTCCTAGTGTTGTTGGTGTCCTGTTATCTCCATTAAGATTGATACTTTTTGCTATCATGGGTTGTATGATATTGGAGCTAGTACAAGTGTCATTCCTTTTTTCTCTTTATCAAGGGTTGCTGGAGATATTTCATATTGTGCAATAGTAGAAATTGATTTGACTATTAAACTGGTAGATAGGTTCAGTATTCCACCTATGGGACATTATTAGAGATATTGAAGTTTTGTGAGGCAAGACTTAGTATCCTATTAATTTCTTAATACTTTGAACTGATCGAGATAACTTATGTCACATTATCTTCGGCAAACCTTTCTTGAATACTTGTAGTGTTGTTATTGAATGCAAAAAAAGGTTTACATTAAGTCTGAGGACAATGAAGTTTCTGTTAATTTCTCTAAGTTCACTAAACAACGTCATGCTAAGCATACATGAAGCACAACTATGCTTTTGAGATTTTTGGAAGCATAATTATGCTTCTCACATTTTGAAAAGCACAAACACAATTGTATTTGTTCACACGGTATTCTTTACGGGAGGAAAAGAAAAAAAATTAAAAATCACAAAAACCAATTAAAAACTAGGCAAAATCCAAAAACCGAGGAAAAAACTTGAAACTCATAAAAAAAGATCCCACAGATGTGCCCAGCATGCGACATGTAGCGCTGGCTGGGCGCACCGCATGGCAGCACACAAGCCGTGGAAGAGTCCCGCTGAAATCCCCCCTTACAGGGGTATTCACTAAACTTTAAAGAACCATGTATAGAGGAAGATCAAACATGTGTACTAGCGAACCGCGCCAAGTACTGTAGCAACTGAACCAGGTACTGTAACGGCACAGACCAGGCATGGTAGCTATTTTATTTTGAAAATCCAAAATATTTTTCTAAAAAACATGAATAATTTTTGAAAAGCACAAACAAATTTAGGAAAAATCGAACAATTCTCTAAACATGAACTAAATTTGAAAGCACGAACATTTTTGAAGAACAAGAACAGATTTTGAAAATTCGAACAACTTAGGAAACACGAACAAGCTTTGGAACTGTGAACAGTTTTTTCAATTTGTGAGCAAGTTTTGGAAAGCAGGAACATTTTATGAAATTTGAACAAATTTTGAAACCATGAATATTTTAAAAAAAATTCAAAAGATTTTGAAAAACAAGAACATTCTTTGAATTCCAAATAAAATTTTGAATCTAGAAAAAAAATCCTTATCAATTTTGGAAACACGGACATGTTTTGGAATTCTTAATTTGTTTTTAAATTTGTGAAGAAATTTTAAAGGAGAATTATTTTGGAATTGTGAACAACATTTGAAGAATTGGAACATTTTTTTGAAATTCTGAACAAATATTTGAAACCACATACAATTTTTAAAACTCCCGAACATTTTTTAAATTTGTGTTTTTTTTGCAAAACGGGAACATTTTTGGTCTTTCGTCTCGCACTGGTTGTACTCGACTGTGTCAGCGCCCCTAGCCCAGGTGACCCTACTCTGATCGCTGACAGGAAGGACCCAGGCGGTAGCGACTCCATCGCTGCCTCTCGACCCAACAGGACCAAGAAGCCCAACCCAACCAACTCTGGGCCGCAGTGGGCCCGCTGAGCCCAACCGCGCGGCCGACTACTTAAGGCACGCCCCTCGGAGATCAGGTCATCCAGTGGATCAAGGCAAACGGCGACGGCGGCTTACCCTAGTTCTCCTCTTCAGATATTCCCCATTCTGTAAACCTAAGTCCTCTGTAATCGAGACACAGACTTGAATTCGTGAGTGAGATCAAGCTAGTTTGAGTGAATCCCATACCATCCCTTACATCTGGTATCAGAGACCATTCCCACTCCCTTCCGCCGCGTTGATCTGGCACAGTTCGTGGAGACAAGAGCCCTCCATCAGGCGCGATCTCGCCTCATGGCCATGGATCCATCCATCCAGTCGTTCCTAGAGCGACTGGAGACCACGCTCAAGGAGCACACCGCCGCGATCCAGGCCTCCAACGCCAAGATCGACGATCTCGTGGCATGGCGGCCCGATCTCGAGCGGCGCGTCGCCGATCTAACCGATTCGGTGGCGGCCCTGCAGTTCGCGCCACCACCACCAGCGTCGCGCTCGGAAGACGTGCTGCGCCAAGCACCGGGGGCGAGTCAACCACAGCCTGCAACGATCGGTACCCACATCGGGGTCGTGTTTGGCGCGGCCACAGCTACACAAGGGCCCGATGACCACGACGTCTCCAAAATCACACGGGGGCCGTCCGCGGCATCGTTCATGACGCCGCCGCCGCTCCCGGCAAATGGGTCAGTTCAACTTCCCCCATCACCCCTGCCCTTTCTCCATTCGCGCATGCCAGTAAGATGCTCAGTGGCTTGGGCCAAGCACACCCATCCATCCAGTTTCCACAATTTGCGGGGGATAACCCGAACCTGTGGAAGACTCTTTGCGAACAGTACTTCACTATGTTTGCAATTCTGCCTTCGTTTTGGGTGCCCATGGCAGCACTAAACTTCTCTGGCTCTGCAGCTATTTGGCTGCAGTCTATTCAGAAAAGAATTGCAGAATTTGATTGGGAATCATTTACTTCTCTCCTATGCACACGTTTTGGGCGTGATCGGCACCAGACGCTTATCCGTCAGTTTTATACCGTGCGCCAAACATCCACGGTCGTGGAGTATATTGAGCAATTTGAATCTATCATTAATCATCTCAGTTCATATTCTGACACAATTCATCCCTTCTATTTTCTCACTCGCTTCGTGGAGGGGCTGCGGAAGGACATTCGTGCGGTGGTCTTGGTGCAACGACCGCCGGACTTGGACACGGCGTGCGCGCTGGCGCTCTTACAAGAGGAAGTGGCGGATGGGGCCTCTAGCTCCCTCACACGAGCGCCCGAAGCACACCACCGGCCAGGTGTGGTGCTGCCCCTACCTCCTCCTCCACCGCGCGCGGTGTTGGGAAACGTAGTAATTTCAAAAAAATTCCTATGCACACGCAAGATCATGGTGATGCATAGCAACGAGAGGGGAGAGTGTTGTCCATGTACCCTCGTAGACCGTAAGCGGAAGCGTTATGACAACGCGGTTGATGTAGTCGTACGTCTTCATGATCCGACCGATCCAAGTACCGAACGTACGGCACCTCCGAGTTCAGCACACGTTCAGCTCGATGATGATCCCCGGGCTCCGATCCAGCAAAGCTTCGGGGATGAGTTCCGTCAGCACGACGGCGTGGTGACGATGATGATGCTCTACCGGCGCAGGGCTTCGCCTAAACTCCGCAACGATATGACCGAGGTGGAATATGGTGGAGGGGGGCACCGCACACGGCTAAGGAACGATCCGTAGATCAACTTGTGTTGTCGTGCCTAGAGGTGCCCCCCTGCCCCTGTATATAAAGGAGCAAGGGAGGGAGGAGGCCGGCCCTAGGAGGGGGCGTGCCAAGGGGAGTCCTACTCCCATCGGGAGTAGGACTCCCTCCTTCCTTGTTGGAGTAGGAGAAGGGGGAAAGAGGGGGAGAGGAGGAAGGAAAAGGGGGCCGCACCCCTTGTCCAATTCGGACCAGAGGGGGGCTGCGCGCCTCCTTCCTTTCGGCCTCTCTCCTCTATTCCCGTATGGCTCAATAAGGCCCATATACTCCCCGGCGAATTCCCGTAACTCTCCGGTACTCCGAAAAATACCCGAATCACTCGGAACCTTTCCGAACTCCGAATATAGTCGTCCAATATATCGATCTTTACGTCTCGACCATTTCGAGACTCCTCGTCATGTCCCCGATCTCATCCGGGACTCCGAACTCCTTCGGTACATCAAAACTCATAAACTCATAATATAACTGTCATCGAAACCTTAAGCGTGCGGACCCTACGGGTTCGAGAACTATGTAGACATGACCTAGAACTATTCTCGGTCAATAATCAATAGCGGAACCTGGATACCCGTATTGGCTCCTACATATTCTACAAAGATCTTTATCGGTCAAACCGCATAACAACATACGTTGTTCTCTTTGTCATCGGTATGTTACTTGCCCGAGATTTGATCGTCGGTATCCATTACCTAGTTCAATCTCGTTACCGGCAAGTCTCTTTACTCGTTACGTAATGCATCATCCCGTAACCAACTCATTGGTCACACTGCTTGCAAGGCTTATAGTGATGTGCATTACCGAGAGGGCCCAGAGATACCTCTCCGACAATCGGAGTGACAAAACCTAATCTCGAAATACGCCAACCCAACATGTACCTTTGGAGACACCTGTAGTACTCCTTTACAATCACCCAGTTACATTGTGACGTTTGGTAGCACCCAAAGTGTTCCTCCGGTAAACGGGAGTTGCATAATCTCATAGTTACAGGAACATGTATAAGTCATGAAGAAAGCAATAGCAACATACTAAACGATCAAGTGCTAGGCTAACGGAATGGGTCATGTCAATCACATCATTCTCCTAATGATGTGATCCCATTAATCAAATGACAACACATGTCTATGGTTAGGAAACATAACCATCTTTGATTAATGAGCTAGTCAAGTAGAGGCATACTAGTGACTATATGTTTGTCTATGTATTCACACATGTATTATGTTTCCGGTTAATACAATTCTAGCATGAATAATAAACATTTATCATGAAATAAGGAAATAAATAATAACTTTATTATTGCCTCTAGGGCATATTTCCTTCATGCGGTTCCACCGAACGGCACCACCGATCGCCGTGGCACTGAGGCAGCGCGTGCGGACACGTCCAAGATGAAGGCGCTCCACGACTACCGCCGGGCCCGAGGGCTTTGCTTCAAGTGCAGAGAGCGCTGGGGACAAGACCATGTCTGCCCCACCACGGTACAACTCCATGTGGTGGAGGAGATGCTCGAACTCTTCGGCGTGGACGTCGAGCAAAACAAGGCCACGGCCACTACATCCACCTGCGACACCGCCATGGCCATTTCGCGTTCAGCACTGGATGGTAGCGTTTCGCCCAAGGCCTTTCAACTGCTCGCCACAATGCAAGGGCGCGAGGTGCTTCTTCTTGTTGACAGCGGCAGCTCAACTTCCTTCATCGACTAGAAGCTGGCGCAACAATTGTCAGGAGCGGTGCCGCTCAAGCAGCCATGCCGTGTCCGTGTGGCTGATGGAGGGGAACTCACCTGCACTGCTGCTATTCCTTCTTGCCAGTGGTCTTCTCAGGGCCATGATTTCAACACCAACATGAAGATCTTGCCGTTGGGCACGTACGATGCCATCCTCGGCATGGATTGGCTTGAACAGCACAGCCTTATGACTGTCGATTGGCGCGCCAAGTACATCCAATTCCCCACTGCTATGGGACGAGCTCACCTGTTCGGCCACGAAGCCAACTCCACAACATGCCATGTGATCAATCGGGTGCAGCTCATGAACCTGCACCGCCAAGGCTCTCTCCTTCACATCATCCTGCTCTGCCCGATCAAGGGGGAGTCGTCTGTTTCAGAGAAATCACCAGAGCTGCAGCAAGTGCTAACTGAATTTGAGGATGTGTTCCAGAAGCCCACAGGCCTGCCACCGCGTCGTGCATATGACCATACCATACCACTGATGCCAGGCGCGCAACCAGTTAATATCAGGCCATATCGGCACAAGCCGGAGCACAAGACAGAAATTGAGCGACAAGTAGTTGAACTGCTGCAGTCAGGGGTCATTCAGCGCAGCCACAACAGCTTTTCGTCGCCTGCGATCTTGGTCAAGAAGAAGGACGGGACGTGGCGAATGTGCATTGACTACCACCATCTCAACGCCATGACGCGCATCACCAAATTCCTTGTCCCTATAATCGAGGAGCTGCTTGATGAATTACATGGAGCGAAGTGGTTCTCCAAACTTGACCTGCGCGCAGAATATCATCAGATCCGGCTGGCAGAGGGGGAAGAATTCAAGACCGCATTTCAAACGCACTCGGGCCATTATGAGTTTAAAGTGCTCTCCTTCGGTCTAGAAGGCGGGCCGGCAACATTCATCAGTGTGCTTACGGACACTCTGCAACCACTGATTCGGCACTGTGTACTCCTGTTCTTCGACGATATATTGGTGTTCAGCCGTACCTGGGAAGAGCATGTTTCTCACATTCGTCAGGTTCTCGAGCTGCTGCGCAAGGATCAATGGAAAGTTAAGAGATCTAAATGTGAATTTGGTCAGCAACAGTTGTCGTACTTGGGCCACGTCATCAGCGTGAAAGGTGTGGCCACGAAACCCAGCAAGATCTGTGCGGTCCAAGAGTGGACAACCCCACAAGACGCCAAGCAGGTCCGACAATTCCTCGGCCTTGCGGGTTATTATCGCCGTTTTGTGCGTGGATTCGGCATCATCGCGAGACCTCTGTTCAATCTTCTCAAGAAGGGCATCCCGTTCGTCTGGACAGACAACACAGCTCAAGCATTCCAACTGCTCAAACAGCAACTAATCACAGCTCCAGTTTTGGCATTGCCGGACTTCACCAAGACATTCACGATCGAAACGGACGCCTGTGACAAAGGGATAGGGGCAGTTTTGCAACAGGAGGGGCACCCTATCGCTTTCATGAGCAAAAGCCTTAGTCCCAGGTACCAAGGCCTTTCAACTTATGAAAAGGAGTATCTCGCCATTGTGGTTGCGGTGGACCAATGGCGACCATACCTGCAGCATAGCGAGTTCGTCATCTACACAGACCAAAAAAGTCTGATACATCTGGAGGAACAACGCCTTTCCACCCCATGGCAACAGCGAGCTTTCACAAAACTTTTGGGTTTGCGTTACACCATTCGGTACAAGAAAGGCACCGAAAACACAGTCGCAGACGCGCTGTCGCGCGCGGGCTCTTCCGAGATTCTTTCGGCTGTCACTTCGTGTCAACCAACATGGCTCAAAGATGTGGTGGCAAGTTACAATTGCAATCCTCAGGCGCAGAAGCTGCTGGAACAACTAGATATCAAAGAAGATTCCAAAGGGCATTTCACATTGCAGAATGGCGTCATTCGTTTCCGTGGGCGTATTTGGCTCGAGGGTTCCACGGCACTTCAGCAAAAGATCATGGGGGCATTTCATGATAGCCCCCTGGGAGGGCACTCTGGGTTCCCAGCTACCTTCCGGCGCATCCGTCGTCTGTTCGCGTGGCCCAAGATGAAGACACACGTGCTGCATTACGTGCGATGTTGCTCAATCTGTCAGCAAGCGAAACCGGGCAGAGAAGCATCTCCAGGCCTCCTTCAACCCCTTCCAATCCCACAGCAGCCTTGGGAGATGATCACGATGGACTTCATCGACGGACTCCCGCAATCCGGTAAACACAACTGCATCTGGGTCATTGTCGATAAACGCACCAAGTTTGCCCATTTCCTCCCTCTGGCGCACCCCTATACTGCAGCCAAGGTTGCGCTTCTATACATGAACAGTGTTTACAGGATCCACGGTTTCCCAGCGTCGATTGTGTCCGATCGTGACCCTGTCTTCACCAGCCATTTCTGGCAGGAACTTTTCAAGTATGCGGGCACCGAGCTGCGACTGAGTACGGCAAATCACCCGCAAACAGACGGGCAAACGGAGCGAGTCAATCAGTGTCTCGAAACTTACCTCCGTTGCTTCGTGCACGCCTGCCCGACCAGGTGGAGTCATTGGATACCATTGGCGCAGTTTTGGTACAATACCTCGCACCACTCCAGCATCGGCATGTCACAATTCAAAGCTATGTTCGGGCATGAACCAAGACACTAGGGGATCACTCCAATCAGTGAGTGCACGGTGCCGGCACTGCACTCTTGGCTGGACGAGCGTGTCGTCATCCAGGACCTGCTGCAACAGCACTTGAACAGAGCACAGCAGTACATGAAGGCTCAAGTGGACAAGCGTCGATCCCCGCGCACCTTCTCGGTGGGCGACTCGGTTTATCTCAAACTTCAACCTTCTATTCAGACTTCGGTTGCGAGGCGTGCCAACCACAAATTGGCGTTCAAGTATTATGGACCGTACCAGATCATCGCCAAGATCAATGACGCAACCTACAAGATGGAGTTACCTCCGCAAGCCCAAGTGCACCCGGTCTTCCATGTCTCCCAGCTGAGGCACTGCTTGCGCCCGGGTACAATGACTCACTCTGTTCTTCCTCAACGTACTGATGCTCCTATTGTTCCAGTCACAGTTCTGCAGCGACGCTGGCGCAAAAAGAATGGCACCATGATTGAGCAAGTCCGCATTCGTTGGTCGGATGAATCTGCCCTGGAAGATACTTGGGAGGATCGAGTGGCTCTTCAAGCCCGTTTCCCTGCAGCAGAGGCTTGGGGGCAAGCCTCGTCGCAAGGAGGAGGGGATGTCAGCGCCCCTAGCCCAGGTGACCCTACTCTGATCGCTGACAGGAAGGACCCAGGCGGCAGCGACTCCATCGCTGCCTCTCGACCCAACAGGACCAAGAAGCCCAACCCAACCAACTCTGGGCCGCAGTGGGCCCGCTGAGCCCAACCGTCAGGCCGACTACTTAAGGCACGCCCCTCGGAGATCAGGTCATCCGGTGGATCAAGGCAAACGGCGACGGCGGCTTACCCTAGTTCTCCTCTTCAGATATTCCCCATTCTGTAAACCTAAGTCCTCTATAATCGAGACACGGACTTGAATTCGTGAGTGAGATCAAGCTAGTTCGAGTGAATCCCATACCATCCCTTACAGACTGGGCCTAATCCTGCCCCGGAACACAACCCGAACTCCAACATATTGACCCAGATCCAGACTACAGCGACACTCCTCATCCCGGCACACGAACCTCCTCCGATCCAGCCTAAAAAAAAACCTCCTCCGATCCAGCAATGGCTGCTGCTGCTGCGGCGGCGGCGGCGGAGTGGTTCATCCTGTACGCCATCCCGAAGGTGGCAGCGCAGGAGGATGATAGCATCTTCGAGCAGCCCACCAACATGTCCTTGACCTTCAGAAAAGCTCCGTGCCCCTCCTACGTAACTGTCGCGAGTAACGTCGTCAGTCCCGACGGCATCATCCACTACCCCTACATCGCCGCGGACGACGGCCGCGGCATCTTTCTCCTCTGCGGTTACACCGTGCTCGGGCTCACCTACTACCTCTTCGATCCCTGGCGCCGCAGGACGCTGGGCGTCATCCCTCGCGTGGGCGGCCTCAGGCTCCGCGACGTCGCCGGCCTCATCCGCAGCGGCGGCGGCGACCGCCTCATGGTCGCCGAGCTCAACACGTGGCTCCTCGACGACCGTGGCTCCGTCACGATCCACTGCACGGTCGACATGTACGGCTGGGACGAGAAGAAGTGCAAGTGCTCCGGCATCACGGCCAAGAGACCGTGGCACGGACCACGGAGACGGCGTCCTGTCCCACCAAGGCTTCCTCTGGTGGTTTGATCTCTCCTACTGCATCCTCGCCTGCGACCCCTTCGCCCCGGTGCCGGAGTTTTACCAGATCATGTTCCCGTCCGTCCCTGACGCGCTGCCCTTCGGCTGGAACCGCGACATACACCGCTGCTTAAAGGTGAGCGACGGCCAGCTGCGCTACGTTCAGATCCATGGTGCATCTGAGAAGCCGGTGGTCAGCATCTGGACGCTGTCATCCAGTGATCCGTCAAAGGCGACATGGGGAAGGCCGATCAGCCTCCCCTTGGATGTGGTTTGGGAGGACAGCAGCTACAGTGATGATGCCCGGTTGCGTCCGGGGGTCGTCCCTGCTTTGGCGCTGGTCCACCCCATGAACGCCAACGAGGTCTACTTCTTCTTGGACACATGCATCTTCGCCATCGACCTCACAAAGAAAAAGGTCGTCTGCTGCGAGGAGTTCGGCATTGGGTGGCTGCCGCCCAAAATCCGCACCTCCCGCCTGGTCCATGCTTGGCAGTGGCTGCGGCCGCGGCCGGTGAAGGTCACCAAGATGAGTCCTCAGTCTGGTACCATCTCCTTCCCACTCTCTCTTAACCAGTGGCGGACCCACCATTGGGGCGAGCTGGGGCGGCTGCCCCGGGTCGCCGGCGGCGGAGGATCGACCCCCAGCTACCTGTCTTTCCTCCGGCAGGCGTCACCGCGTCAGATTCATCAGAAGAACAGCGGCGGCGGCGTTTCCTTCCGTTCGTACGACAACTAAGGATCGAAGGGGTAAGTGACGGTGAGGGAGAAAGAGATTTGGGCCAGTGGACTGGGCTATGTTTCTAATTCCATAGGCCAGGCCCAAACAGACGTCTCTTCTTTCCTCGTGAAACAGAAAGAAAAAAAACCCAGTCGCTCGATCCAGAAATCTCATCGATTCGTTCCCCTCCATCCGCTCACGACCTAGACTGCTGGCTGCTGCGCCGCCGCGAGAGGCCAGGGGTTCCCGGGCGTGGGGGGCGGCGTCTGCATCAGCTCGCTGCTGCATCGGCAGGGGAGGGGCTGGGTACGTGTACTGCAGCGGCGGGGGCGGTGCTGGTGCTGGAGGTAGGGCCAGCTGGCCAGCGACGGAGAGCGGCAGTGGGGGGCAGTGCTAATACTGCGCCCACTGGCCGGAGTGCCCGTGATGGACTTAATGAGGTGTTGGATAGAAACATAGTTAAGATGAATGATCGATTTAGTGAAACTTTTACATGCTTGTTGAAGTGCATTGCTTGTCTTGATCCTAGAGACTCATTTAGCAACTTTGATCATGATAAGCTAGTTGAGCTTGCAAATATTTACTCAATTGATTTCTCTTCACAAGAGCACTATCTGTTAACTGATCAACTCCACATATGTATTGATGTGATAAAAAGAAGTACTGAATTCTTGGCTTGCAATAGTTTGAGTTCTCTTGCTCTCAAGTTGTGGTTCAAAGTAGACAACATCTGGTATTTCCATTGGTTTATCAGCTCATCAGACTTGCATTGACATTACCGGTGGCAATTGCATCAGTTGAGAGGGTTTTCTCAGCCATGAATATTATAAAGACTGATCTTTGAAACAAGATGGGTGACAATTGGCTTAATGATTTGATGGTTTGCTTTGTTGAGCGCGAGATATTTGCTAAAATTAGTGATAAAGAGATTATGGTTCATTTTCATGCCTTGAAGAGCCGTCGAGGTCATCTACTAGTTTTAAATAGTCTTTTCATCCTTTTGTTGTTGAATGCTATGAGTTTTGGTTGAATATAGTTGCATTTGTAGCGAAAATATTTAAACATTATATGTTCGCCCCGGCTAACTTCAATTCCTGGGTCCGCCACTGCTCTTAACTGTTTTGGGGATTTATTTGTTCTCTAAATTATTTTTAAGTGTTGATTTGATGTGATGGGGCACATACATATAGACGAAAAAGGGTTTTCCCTCGCTTTAGATTATAAAGCAACCGCCCCAACAACATCCGACAACAAAGGCCAACTCAAGTTCCAGCCAAAAGAAAGAAAAAGCACGGCGCCACATGAGCAACCAAGTCTAAAAGTACAATAAGCATCAGCTGGGAGCACAGCAAAACAAACCCCTAAAAAGGAATCACAAGCTAACTAATCCGGCTCTGGTGGAGGAGGGGGGACCGGTGGCGCCAAGGACCCGGCAGTGGTACGAAGAGTAGAAGTGATCTTGTCGATGAAGTCCCGATCATGCCGCTTGCTCAGCGGTCTCCAGAGCCACCACCACCCACAGCCATATATATCCGAAGCTTCATCAGATCTGGTTGAACGTGATGGAAAGCTTGACGACCTCTCGGTCAGTTTGGTCACTCACTCAGGGATGGCACAAGTCCAAACACCTTCATGTCAAACATATCATATCCGAAGCAGCATTTTATGTATTCTCCATTTGCATTAATCACACTTGAGCAGCACTATCACTATCTTGGCCTTCGCTTGTCGGTGTAACACGACGCAGTTACTCCCTCAGTTCCAAAATACATGACTCAACTTTATACTAACTTTACAAAGTTGAGTCATCTATTTCTAAACGGAGGGAGTACCTCTGTAAAGTTATCAGGAGGGGGACATGAGAATTCAAGTAAAATCATCAGGTGGGGGACATGAGAATTCAAGTACCTTTCCTGAACGAGGATTCTTGAATCTGAAAAAGAAACAATAGCCAAAGTCAAATGCAAGAAAAATATCCTAAAGGGAAAATGAGACTAAAATATATACGTACCTACCCAAGCAATGCAGCATGGAGATATGGCATGTCTATCTTTGATACCAGATTTGAAAGATCGCCATGATATTTTGAAGGAGTTCTAGGTCTCAAAACTGACAATGCCATGCTTTTGGTACCTACGTACGTTCATCACCAAATAGGAAGTTTGACTAGGGACAAAATTTATATCCAGACTAAAACGAGAGAGTATTTCAGTATAGTTTCCCAAACATTGAGATGTACACTGTATACAAATTCAAAAGTCCAACGGTTGCCTAGAATGCTTTTCTAAGCCACAACAAATTCAAATATTGTAATTGTCATGGCCCCTCCTTAGAATATGAGACTATCGTGTAATGTAATCACCTGGTGAGTGCACCCTGTATCCAATCTCCACTCTACCAGTGCAGATCCACCACCACAAAAGGCCTCTCTTACTTTATACCTGTACAATTTCTTGAATTAGGAAAGAAATAAAATTTTGGTCTGGAAAAATACCTAAGCAATGCCTTGAAAACAATGTCAGCATCATATATGGAATCACAAAACAGAAGGCCAAAGTTAAAAGTATGAATCACCTACTGGCAGCACGCTTTGCATATCTGTGCCCTGATTCAGAAGCAGCAATCATACACGTATCTGGTTGTTAGGATCACAGGGTATAGGCACTTCAATTCTCGCAGAATATGGATTAGGTGTACCACAAGTAAGACTGCTTGAATTGTTCTGCTAATTGAACCTCTGAACTTATATTCCACCAATAGCAAATTGGTCAACATCAAATACGTCGATACTCATGTGTACTTCTGGCCAAATTTATATTGCTATCTTTGGTCCTGATAAGTTGATCATATTTTGGGAGCTTAAATTCACTGTCAATATATCTTTTCTTGATTTGAAGGGCCTGACGGGTTTCATGTCAACGAGATTGGTTTATTGACTCGGTGGAAGTCCGTGAAGGATTTCCATAACAGAGCTGCCATCATCATGAGGTGAGCCTATTTCTTAACCTATGTGGACTGATCCTTGTTGCATGATATGCTAGCTGCTTTACCCTAGAAAGACCAAAGTTATTTCTGCAGTACAAATGTCTTTCTGCACTATATGTTTCAGAGCCTAATAAACGCAATCTTGTTTCAATTGATTCAGGTCGCGTTCCGAACTACAGGACACGGGTATGTAAACCATCCAAGCACGGACTGTTCCATTCGAGTGTTTTGTGTTTTGGCGGGGAATGGTTTTTTTTTAAGGAGTACATTCCCCGGCCTCTGCATCGGAAAGATGCATGCGGCCACTTTATTAAAACAAGTTCAGCAAAACAAATAGTCTGGTCTGCAGAGTACAGCTCACAAAAAGAGCACACAAAATAAATCAACTCAAAGCCACAACCGGCCGGGCGAAAGGACATTAAGGACACATCCTATTATGCGACCGTCATCCAAACCGGTTGAAGATAGCCTGTGCGACCATCTCCCATCAGTTGCAGTCAGTAGCCAAATGCTCCCTGGAGCCCGTAGGAGTGAGTATCAACCACGTACGGATCCAATGCGTAGCTCCGAAGATAACCTGCAAGAAATTAATCATAGATAGTCTGTTAAAAATCATATCATTTCTTCAGTTTCATATAGCCCAAAAAAGTGTGCATATTCCAATCCGAATACTTGACGCAATCTCAGGAATCACTCCATTTAGCCACGCCCCAAACAACGCATCAATGCTAACTGGAGGAACAATATTAAAAGCTATATGGAGACCTCCAAAGTAACTTCCCGAGAGGGCAATCAATAAATAAGTGTTGAATTATTTTGTCATGAACACAAAAGCAACATCGTGAGCTACCTACCCATCTTCGCTTAAGTAAGTTATCTTTGATAAGGATCATTTGCTTGTGCACAAACCATATAAAAATCTTGATTCGCAAGGGAATCTTAACTTTCCAAATGTGTATCGATATCGGGATTGTGCCAGAATTAATAAGGTCTAGGTACATCGATTTGACCGAAAACACTCCATTACCCGATAGCTGCCATTTCGAGGTGTCTCCTTGATCAGAGAGTTGTACGTCCATCAATGCAACCAGACGTTCTATCGCTCCCCTACTAGAGACCTTCTGAACTGGATATTCAAAGGTACCGTCTGCATAACTGCTGCCGCGTAATCCTCCTTATGTTGAGCAATGTGTTACAAGGAAGGATACTGGCGGGGAATGGTTCTCAATTTATTTGATATGCTTGGTCTTAGTGAATTACAAATCAGCTTGTTTGTCTAACACTTAGTTGTATGATTGCTAACTAAATTATGGAGCATTACCTCTGTGTTCAGATCTCGACGATGACTCAGATGACTCAGATACGAGCGAGGAGGAGATTTAGCAGTGCCCCTTCGTAGCCAGCAAACCTCCCACCCCTTGTCAGCTTCTTCATTGTCACCTATGTTGCTTCTACCGTGTTGCTCTTTAATTATTGACTCGTCAAACCTTAGACAAATATGTGATGCATGTGGATCTGTTTGGACGTCTTCTTTTCTGTAAGTTGGCAAGTGATCCGTATGCTGCAACATAAAAAAATTGTTGTGGTTTGACGTGTATTTAGAAGCACTCTTTATGGTTACCAAGGAGAGCAGCTTTTTCTTGTGCAACCTATATATTCTCTGAATCTTTTTAAGTCTTTTCTTCAAAAATGTGAAATATATTTTTCTGAAAAAAGTGGGCACCCTTTGGCTCTATTTTTATTAAATGAAGCAGCAAAGAAACAATATTTCCTCCGTCCCACAATATACGTCTTATATTGTGGGACGAAGGAAGTACCAATTTTACATGTCGTTGGCCTAGGAGACTGAAACAAAGCCATCAATTTGCAGATAAGTGGCGAAAAACTAGCCTTTCATCGCTTCTGCCATTTTCTCGGTTCAGTTTTGGTTGCACGATGGGTTTACAAAAGTTAAACCGTGCCACCCCACCAAGGAATTAATCGTTTTATATTTTCCCCGTTTTCATCCTCCCCATATTGAGAGAGCGCTTATGGGGAGGAGACAACTGTGGCGTGAATTTCTCTTGTTTACAAATGTTATTTTTTTTTACCAGAAAACTTTCAATCTATTCATCTTCAATCATGGTAGTACAATGAACACCAGAAATAATAAAAGTTACATCCAGATTTATAGACCACCTAGCGACGACTATAAGGACTGAAGCGAGCCAAAGGCGCGCCGCCGTCATCGCCCCTTCATCGCTGGAGTCTGGCACAACTCGTTGCAGTTGACAGTCAGGAAGTCGTCGTGCTAAGGCCCCATAGGACCAGCACGCCAGAACAGCAACCGTCCCCGATGGTTGAAGAATAAGGTAGATCAGAAGGATCCAATCCAAAGACACATGAACGTAGAGGAACAATGACGAGATCCGAGCAAATCCATCAAAGATAGATCCGCCGTAGACACACCTCCACACGCCCACCAAAGATGCTAGACGCACCGCCGGAATGAGGGCTAGGCGGGGAGACCTTTAATCGCCGCCCTCGTCTTCCTGAGTAGGACACAAACCCTAGCAAAACGGAAAGGAACGACAAAAATCGGAGCCCTCTCGCCGGCCCTTGCCAGGATCCACCACGCCCCCATGGCCCTAGGGCCACCGAAGATGAGGCGGACCTGCGGCGACGCCGGCGAGAGGCAGGAACCCTAGCTTATTTTGAGGAGGAGGAGGCGACAGCTCATTGGTGTCTGCAGTCACGTTTACAAATGTTACTTTTTTCTCCACAATGGCAATTTTCCCTCAAGTGGATGACCTAAGGTTTATCAATCCGTGAGATGTGTAGGATGAAGATGGTCTCTCTTAAACGACCCTACAACCAAATACAAGAAATCTCTTGTGTCCCCAACACAATGACAAATTGTATAGGTGCACTAGTTCGGCGAAGAGATGGTGATAAAAGTGTAATATGGATGTTAGAAATATATTTTTATAATCTGAATAAATAAAAACAGCAATGTAGCAAATAGTAAATGGGCACAAAAACAGTATTGCAATGCTTGAAAATGAGGCCCAGGGTTCGTATTTTCGCTAGTGCAACCTCTCAACAGTGCTAATATAACTGGATCATATAACCATCCCTCCAAATGCGATGAAGAATCACTCCAAAGTTTCTATCTAGCGGAGAACATAAGACAAAATTGTTTGTAGAGTACGAAACCACCTCAAAGCTATTCTTTCCGATCAATCTATCCTAGAGTTCGTACTAAAATGACACGAAGCTATTCTTTCCGATCGATCTAACCAAGAGAGTTCGTACTAAAATAATACCAAAGCAAATTCAGATTCATAATATTCAATCCAACACAAAGAACTTCAAAGAGTGCCCCAAGATTTCTACCGAAGAAACAAAGACAAGAACGTGCATCAACCCCTATGCATAGATTACCCCAATGTCACCTCGGGAATCCGCGAGTTGAGTGCCAAAACATATATCAAGTGAATCAATACGATACCCCATTGTCACCACAAGTATTCAATTGAAATACATATATCAAGTGTTCTCAAATCCATAAAAGTATTCAATCCGATAACAACGAAATCTCATAGGGAAAAACTCAATTCATCACAACAAGATAGAGAGGGGAAAACACCATATGATCCGACTATATTAACAAAGCCCGCGATACATCAAGATTGTGATGTCTCAAGAACACGAGAGAGAGAGAGAGAGAGAGGGAGG